>NW_028244943.1:0-66335 GCF_964263255.1 Lissotriton vulgaris
TTGCATATGGCTAGTCTCTGTGTGGAGTAGTCTAGGGTAAAAAAATTATGTGCTGAAATCATTCTGTTGGCTGGTACCGCACTAGATACATGTCCTTCTACGCACCATGTGCTTGACCTCAGGATTGAAATGTCCCTCTGCAGCCAAAAGGAATATGCTACTTACCAGTATGCATCTGTTCTTGGCATAGAGGGCTGCAGAGTGGTACATTATGAATAGATCGCCATCTGGTGTTGGGCTCGGATGATTGCACTTTGTTTTTCTCTTGGAGAGTCTTTTGTAGCTTGGTGACTCCTCCTTTGGTTGGTAGTGCGCATGGGCATCGGCTCCATCCTTAGATTGTTTTGCCATAGTAGGGTTAGATGGAGTAGTATGATAGAATACAGATCGAAATGCCCATGTAAGTGTATCTAAATAAGATATTGTTGGAACAGACACAGGTTTCCGGGGAGGCTGGGAGGGCATGTACCACTCTGCAGCCCTCTATGCCAAGAACAGATGCATACTGGTAAGTAGCATATTCCGTTCGAGGCATATGGGCTGCAGATGGTACATTATGAATAGACTATACAGCAGTTCTCTCCCTAGCGGTGGTCGCCCGTGTCTGTTGCAACTGTCTGAAATAAAGTCTTTAATACAGCTTGTCCCACTCTAGCCTGTTGTGTTGTGTGCACATCTACACAATAGTGCTTTGTGAAGGTGTGCGGTGTAACCCAGGTAGCTGCTTTGCATATGTCATCTAGTGGAATGTTTCCCAAAAATGCCATAGATGCTCCTAGTTTACGTGTAGAGTGAGCTCTAGAAAGAACAGTTAATGTCCTCTTTGCTTTTAAGTAGCGTATTTGAATACATTTTACAATCCATCTGGCAATGCCCGCTTTAGAGATGGTATTGCCCTTATGTGTAGGAGAAAACGCAACAAATAGCTGTTTTGTCTTTCTGAAAGTTTGTGTTCTTTCTATATAATACAATATTGCCCTTCTGACATCCAATGTATGTAGGGCCCTTTCCGCTACCGTCTGTGGTTTTGGAAAGAAGACCGGTAGTTCCACTGACTGATTGATGTGGAATGCAGAAATTACTTTTGGTAAGAATTTTGGGTTTGTTCTAAGAACCACTTTGTTTTGTTGTAACTGCATGAATGGTTCCTGAATCGTAAAAGCTTGTAACTCACTTACTCTTCTGAGTGACGTGATAGCTATGAGGAAGGCCACCTTCCATGTGAGGAATTGTATTTCACACCTATGCATAGGTTCAAAGGGTGGACCCATTAGTCTGGTAAGTACTATGTTGAGATTCCAGACTGGGGAAGGTGGCCGCCTTGGTGGAATGACTCTTTTGAGTCCCTCCATGAAAGCTTTAATTGCTGGTACTTTAAACAGGGAAAGATGTTGCCTGTTTTGTAGGTACACCGCTATAGCTGCGAGATGAACCCTGATAGAGGTATATGATGTTACATTGCTGCAAGTGTAGTAAATAGCAAATAATCTGTTTAGTGGATGCGTCCAGAGGGTTGATGTGATTACTGTTACAGTGTACAGCAAACCTCTTCCATTTTGCTGCATAGCATGCTCTGGTGGTAGGACGTCTTGCTTGTTTAATGATTTCCATACATTCTGGTGGTAAATCTAAATATCCAAACTCTATGACCTCAGGAGCCAGATCACTAGGTTCAATTGTTTGGGATCTGGGTGCATTATTTCTCCATGGTTCTGTGTAAGGTGCATGGGTAATAATCTTAGCTTTTGATGAGGCACCTGTGAGAGTTGTAGTAGGGTGGTGAACCACGGCTGTCTTGCCCACGTGGGTGCCACTAGTATCATTGTCATTGAATGCTGTTGCAGTTTCCGAACCACTAACGGAATTAGTGGGAGAGGGGGAAAAGCGTAAGCAAATCTGTTGGACCAATTAATCCATAGTGCATTGCCCTGGGACCGGTGCTGTGGGTACCTGGATGCGAAATTTTGGCATTTTGTGTTCTGATGATTGGCAAACAGATCTATCTCTGATTGCCCCCAACTTTGGAAGAATGGCTGCAGTATCTGGTCGTGCAGCTCCCATTCGTGTACTTGTTCTGACTCTCTGCTTAGGATGTCTGCTATCTGATTTTGAACTCCTGGTAGGTGTTCTGCTAACAGATAGTTCTTTTGAGGAATGGCCCATCTCCAAATGTCCTGTGCTCGTTTGGATAGTTGGAGAGAGTGTGTCCCCCCTGTTTTTGAATATAATACATTGCAGTCATGTTGTCTGTTCTGATCAGGACTGCCTTGTTGGTTATTTGCATTTGGAAAGCTTTTAGTGCTAGAAATACTGCTAATAGTTCCAAGTAGTTGATGTGCTGTTTCTTTTGCTGCACACTCCACTTCCCCTGCACTGTGTATTTGTCCATATGCGCTCCCCATCCGGAGAGCGATGCATCCGCTGTCAGTATCACTTGTGGAATCGGTTCTAGGAACGACCGTCCCTTGGAAATGTTTGTTGTGTTCCACCACTTCAGAGAGCGATGCGTACGGTCGTTTACCAACACCAGATCTGTAATCTGACCTTGAGCCTGATTCCACTGTGTCGCTAGACACTCCTGTAGTGGACGCATTTGTAGTCTGGCATGAGGTATTAGCAGTATGCAGGAGGACATCATGCCTAACAGCTGCATAAACACTCGTGCTGGTAGTGAGTGTTGTGGTTGAAATCTTTGTATTAACTTGACCATTGTTTGTATCCTGATTGGATTGGGGTATGCTATGGCTTTTTCTGTATCTATAGTAGCCCCTAGGTATTATTGAATTTTGTTTGGTTGCAGGTGTGATTTTTTGTAGTTCACCGTAAACCCTAGTTGGTGCAGCAATTGAATGGTCTTCTGTGTGTTGTGAAGGCATTCTTCTTGTGACTTGGCCTTTATTAACCAATCGTCCAAGTAAGGGAAGACATGTATTTGTTGTCTTCTTAGGTGTGCTGCCACCACAGCTAGGCATTTTGTGAACACTCTTGGTGCCGTTGTGACCCCGAACGGAAGGACTTTGAATTGATAATGTTGTCCTTCCACTACAAACCTTAGGTATTTCCTGTGGGCTTTGTGAATTGGGATATGAAAGTAAGCGTCTTTTAGATCCAGTGTAGAAAGAAAGTCCCCTTTCTTCAGTAAAGGAAGTACCTGTTAGAGCGTGACCATGTGGAAATGTTCTGAATTTATGTATGCATTGAGAGGTCTGAGGTCTAAGATTGGTCTTAGAGACCCGTCTTTTTTGGGGATTAGGAAGTATAGAGAGTATATTCCTGTCCCTTGTTGATGTTTTGGAACCTTCTCTATGGCATGCTTTTGTAGCAGTGATAGTACTTCTTCTTTTAACAATGTCAGATGATCTTGACTCATTGGACGCTGTTTGGGGGGGATGTTTGGTGGGGTAGCTGTGAGCTCTAGGCAATAACCATGTTGGATAATTTGTCTCACCCACTTGTCTGATGTGATGTTTTCCCAGACAGTTAGGAACTGTGATAGACGTCCCCCGACCGGTGTTATGTGGTCTGGGGGAAGTTGTATTAAGTCACTGTTTTGGGGTTGGGGAGTTGCGGTTGTTATTATTCCCGCGACCTCTACCCTTGTTGTTGTTACCTCTGTAACTACCTCTTGAATTACCTTTGGGTGACGTAGGTGTAAAGGAGGTGGATTGCTGATTTGTTCCTGTATTTTTTTTGCCTCCTCTATAGGTGGATCTACGAAAGGAACCCCTTTGTGTTGGCTGTTGTAATGCTCCCATTGACTTAGCCGTTTCTGTATCTTTTTTCATCTTTTCTAAGGTCTCATCGTGCTTGAGCCAAAAAGTGTTTTCTGATCAAAGGGTTGGTTCAAAAAGGATGTTTGTACCTCTTGTTTGAACCCTGACACTCTAAGCCATGCATGTCTCCTTAACATGATACTGGTGAGGATGGATCTTGCTGCAGTGTCTGCCGCATCCAGGGCGCACTTAATTGAAGTGTTAGTTATAATCTTTCCTTCCTGTATTAGCTGATCTGCCCTCTTCTGATGTTCTTTTAGGGAGATGTGTGATGAGTTTTTCTAACTCATCATAATGTGCCCTGTCATATCGTGCAAGTAGCGCTTGTGTATAGGCTATTCGCCAGCTATTTGCCGCTTATGATGCTACTCTTTTGCCTGATGCATCTATTAATTTTGACTCCTTATCCGGTGGAGGGGCTTCTCCTGTGGATAATGAGTTCGCTCTTTTGCAAGCGTTTGATACTACCAGCGAGTCTAGGGGTACCGGTCCTTTGATAAATATTGGGTCCTTTGGAGCTGCCCTATATTTTCTATCAATTTTTGGGTTTAACACCCTAGCTCTTACTGGGTCTTTGAATATGTCTGCTGTGTGACTGAGAAGACCCTTCAGCATAGGTAGAGTACCTGATGTTCTTTGTGTATTAGGTAGTGTCTCTAATAGGAAATCCTCTACTTGAGGTTCTGTATGTAGGTCTACCTTATGATATTTTGCTGCCCTATTAATGAGCTGTACAAACCCTGTGTTATCATCAGGTTGTGAAGGCTTTGAGGGATATAACTCTGGGTCATTGTCATCATCTGACCCTGTGTTATAATTTTCCCATGGGTCATCCTCATCTGGGATTGTGTCATCATCCTCATGAGGTTCTCCCTCCCCTGTATCACTGTCTACATCTGACTGAGGTGTAGATGGTCTTGGTGTAGAAGGTGGAGGAGTATTTGGTATAGTGTGAGGAATAGGAGAAGAGGGTGTGACTTTGGGTCGAGGAGAAGTAGGAGGAGTTGTATTTGTCCCCATTGTTCTCTTCTTAGAAGGAAGAGGTTTGTCTTCAAACTGTTCATTCTTCCTCTTCTTCGTCACTACTTTGCCAGTTTGTGGATCGATAAACAAAATCTTTTGTTTTGGATCTGTTTGCTGCTCCTGTTTCGGTACCGAAGCTTTTGGTTCCGAAAGGTGCCTTTGCTTTCGATCGTCAATGTTCGGTGTTTTCGGCACCGAGGATTTGTTCGATTCCGATTTTTTCGGTGTCGAGTGAGTCTTCGACGTCGAAGCATGTTTTGGTTTCGACATGGAATGCTTCGATGCCGAGCTTTCCCTTGCATTAAGCTTCAGTGTCGAAGTCGATGTCGACCGTTTCTCGGATCCGACATGGTGGGAGACCGAGAGTTTCGGTTTCAGTTTCGGTTTCGTTGCCGGGCCCGAAGGCGGGCGTCGGAAACTTTTTTCTGCGGTTTGACCGGGCTCGAAGGCGGGGTCGTTACCGCACGGGGTCGGTTTTTTGGTAAGGGGACGTCGTCACTCACGGTTTGTTGCACGTCGAGTTCCTCGACATCCAACTCGTCCCCTTCCGACCCCGACTGTTCTTCATGATCCTCTTCCTCATCGAGGTGCTGGTCCTCGAACAGCTCCGGGATCGCCTCCGACTGCATTCTGGAAACCTCGTGTCTTCGAGCTCGACGATTTCTAATCGTCGACTTGGAGGAGAATGCTGCACAGGCCTCGCAGTCCCTGGATTCGTGTTCAGGCGATAGGCAGAGGTTGCACACCTCGTGTAGGTCCTTGTGTGGGAACTTAGCACCACACGTTGGACATCTCTTAAATGGAGTCCTTTCCATGGACTCCGGGCTTGACCACGTCGAGAAAGGCCTCCTGTTCGTCGACGTAGATCAAAGTTTTTCTTTAATGTTGGAGTCGAAACGCGTTGGAATGGAAATGAAATCGCGTTCGATCACAATACCGTCGAATTGGAAAGGGAATACGCGCCGAAAAATCACTTCTTTCCGAAGTCGATCTGGAGCGCTTCAATCCTCATCCGAACGCGATGGCGGAAAAAAACAATCTAAGGATGGAGCCGATGCCCATGCGTACTACCAACCAAAGGAGGAGTCACCAAGCTAAAAAAGACTCTCCAACAGAAAAACAAAGTGCAATCATCCGAGCCCAACACCAGATGGCGATCTATTCATAATGTACCATCTGCAGCCCATATGCCTCGAACACAAAGTTCTGCATAAAGCGCCCTCAGTGGCGTAGGTAGACCTTTGGCTGCCCGTGGCGGCCCCGGTGTTTGCCGCCCTGCGACGGCTGCAGGTAAGAGCAGGGCTGCTGGCGATCCCTTGCGATGGGCAGAGGTAGGAGAAGGGGTGGGGTTCTGGCAATTCCTGCATTTGCCATAACGGCCACAGGTAAGAGCGGCCACCGCCCCCAAAACTTGTGCCGCTCGGGGCAGCCCGCCCCCTGTTACGCCATTGAGTGCACTGAATGCTCTTCTGGCAAGGTCACCCTATTATTGCAAACATTTTGTAATGAATAAAGCAATTAGCGCAAGATAACACAATGTTGCTAAGTTAGCATTGGTATGTTGGACAGTTTAGACCACATCTTTTCGCCAGAGATGTTTTAAGGCATGGGCAAAGTGGGCTCTCGCCCAGGGTCCCAGACTTTCAGGTGGGCCCTGATAGAACCAGATCTGTCCTTGCACTGATGATCTTGAATAATGCTTAAACAGATGGTTTTAAATGCCGTTTTTCTTTAATTTATTTTTTATGTGATTGAAGTGTGAGAGTCTATTACAAACATTTTGCAGGAAAATGTGGTGTTTGTTTCATGCAACACCCATAAAAAAGTTTTTCTATCAAAACAGGACCTCACCTATGAGAAATGGGAGAGCGTCACAGAGACTACTTACAGTAATGTCAGTGCACTACTGGTGTAGTACAATGTTGAAAACACACTTCACGGTTCGTGAATATTAGATGGAAACACGTTTCGAATTTGGTCGAGTGTGCATGTACACTCTCAGCGACCTGGCCAAAGAGGGAATGAGAGGTTAAACTAAATCACAAGTTCAAACCTGTTCTGAACAGTGCCCACCGCAACTTTAGATGACCCTGCTTTCGTCTGCTGCTAGGGCCTAGGAGTCACTTCACACTCGTAAATGTGGGTATTCAACATTCTCACGCCTCCGTGTGCGGGACGTCAAACAACACAAGATGTTAACCTGTGGATGAAAAAGTCCCAGCGCTGACGGTTGTCACATTTCCTGTTTACTTTCAGTGAGTCATGGCGGTGGAGTGGCTGAGCTCGTTTGGTTCAGAGTGGGCGACAATGTGGGCCCCGAGGCGGCGACAGCTCGGTGTGAGGAATTTACGGCCTTCACTCTGCCCGGTCAGAGGGCGTGAGTACCCGCTAATGCCTTGCCGGGAGGCGGTAAACTGGCAGTGATCGCTCGCATCGTGCTTCCACAAAGACCTCGGGATTCCCTCTGTCCCCGCGTCACATCCACATTGTCTGCCGTTGACGCCTGATGTTTATCCTATGTGAGTGATGGTAAAAGAGCACAGCGGGTTTATGCACGCGTTGTGCAGATCAGTGCTTCACTTGTAAGACACCGGTTCGAATCCAACCACCAGATAGCGCCCCTGTCGAAGGAACGGACCGCACATATTCATAAATGCCTTAGCGCACTGAATTTATGGCATTTAAATTAACTACAAATGAATATTCCGGTTTTGGTGGCAGGGTGTTTTGATCAATTTCCTTATGCATGCTTTTTTATACAGCGCGTACCTTACCAGGTGTGTGCAGGAATCGGTCCATGGGATGTGTGTGTGATGGACGAGGTCTGCCTCTGGTGAGTGTAGCAGGAGACCCTGACCGGTGTGTGCTGCTCACAGATCTCTGCCATAGGTGTTTCAGTGACAGCCCCTGAGGCTGCGCGTGCAGCAGGAGTCCCTGTATGGAGGATGCCGCAGCTCGTTCAAAAGTGGTATCCGCAGCTGGGGTACTTACATGTGTGCAGAAACGAGTCCCTGTGTGGTGTGTAACTAAGGTGTTTTGTAAGCTGTGTGCAGTGCGGATCCTCTGGGGCCTCTCTGCAGTGCGCGGCCTCCAGCTGCGTGATGTTTGTAGCATCCGGTGTTTATTAGGGTGGTGTCTGCAGCAGCCGAGATCTATCCTATGTGGGTGGCTGGTGTGTGCATCCCAGGTATTTATTTCTTCTTGGTATGTTCAGCAAGGAGTTCCTGCGCGGTGTGCGCAGGCACCTGTGTGGCATGAGCAACTGTCGTGTCTGTTCTGTCTGATGGTGTCTGTGACCCAGTGGCAGGGTATTTTGGGGTGATATCTATGCGCAGCAGTAAGTCCTTCTGTTTACGCATGCACAGCGCACACCTCTGTGCGATGTGAGAAGCAGCCGGTACCTAGATGGTGTGCGCAACAGGATAAGGCTGTGTGGTAAATTCAACAGAGTTTTTCTGTGTGGCGTGTCCAGTGCGTAAACACAAGTACGGTTTGACCAATATTTGGTGTGAGTCCGTCTGTGGGATGAAAGCAACAGGTGTCGGGTGGTCACTGGTATGTGACTGCGAAACAGGGTATGCCCATGTGTATGTGTGCAGCAGAGTCCCTGTCTGGTGCGTGCATTGTGGTGCTTGCACAGCGCAAACATTTGCGCAGATACAGTGAGGTGTGTGCAGCAATGTATGCCTGTGTGCATGTATGTTGCGTGGTGCCGCTGCGCGCTGCGCGCTGCAGGAGGAGGGCGAGGTGGACTTCCTGTTCCCCGCCGAGGCCGCCTACATCGCAGAGCACGCCCGAGAGCCCTGCTGCGGCAAGTCCTCCACCACCGTCTACTTCCAGGGCGACAAGGCCAACAGCCAGCGGGAGATCGTCCGCCGCTGCATCCACAGGACCACCCAGGTACTGCTGCTCTCACACGCGCGCGGGCGTTTGCGCACTGCACGCACCAGACGACACAACAACATACATACACACGGGCATACTTTGGTGTACACACTACCCAGGTAATGCTGCTCTCACGATGTGCAGGCGTTTGCGCGGGCCTTCTTCTGCAGGCCACATGACCCGGCTCAGCTCATGAGGCGCGTAGTCTGCTCAGATTCAGTCTGGTGTTACAGCGACTCTGTCCTCTTGGGCAACACTCCAGGGTGCTGCAGCGGCACTTGAAGCCAGCAGATTGCCCTTTGTAATCTTTCTATTTTTAAACACATATTTTATTCGGTTTTAAGGTATTTATGCTTGCCGTACAGTATATGCTTTGATAAGTATATGTTCAACCATAGGGATACTTGATTTTACATATCCAATCTTGCAGCTCGTACAGATATGGCTAGGATAGAAACATGCCATTGTGTCTTTACAGCTATTACTGTCTATCAATTAGTACATACATGTGTCAGGATTCACTTTTTAAATGAGCAACGTGCTCAACTCCAACCCCCCTACCCCTTGCAAACACATAATAAACAAGAGTAGTTAAGGTATCACCGCCGCCGGCCCGAAAACCGGAGGTTTGGTAGCGTTGCGCTTGTCATGGGGTGGGACTTCTGTCTTCTGAGGGAAGCCCGTGCCCACGGAGTGCGTGGCTGAGAGGAGCATGTGGTGACGCGGGGCTCCCATACCTGAGGGAGAGCCCCGCAGTGGCTGCAGACGTAAGGAGGAGCAGAACTGGCAGCTGAGGCCGCCGATGCATGTGCGGGGCTCCCATGAGTAAAGGAAGGCCCGCGTGTGCCAGGTTATGCGGAGGAGATGACACCAGCGCAGCGTCAAAAGAGCCTCAGGGGGGTGAGGGGGGGGGGGGGAAGAAAGAGAGAGAGAGAGAGAGAGAGAGAGAGAGAGAGAGAGAGAGAGAGAGAGAGAGATGTGTGTGGTGTGTGTGTGGTGTGCGTGCGCACTATTGCAGGAGGCTGCTTTGCAAGCGGGACAGGAGATTTGCACAGCGGATGGCCGTTCGTGTGTATACACCTGCTGAAATCGCTGGCAAGCTCTGCGCGTGCCCATCTCCTGTCCCACTTCCAAGGCTAATCACTAACATAAGAGCTCGCTGGCATTAAGAGCTCGCTGGCGACAGTGCTTTCGCAATGCTTATGCCAGGCTCGACCTAAAAAGTTGAACATTTTAATGTGGGTTTAGAAAATTGAATAATCTGCCAGAAACTCCAGAGTGAAAAATCCATCACCATGCCAAGTGGAGCATTCTGATCCAACTAAATGCTAAAGGATTAAAAGACTTTATGGCGAAATCCCAGAACATCACCATTAGTTTTCTTTTTTTAATAAAAATTAAAATGAGGCCATCATAATTACTATGGGGCTACATCCAGTGCTATTTAAATGTGCACCTAGCTTTCATACAGTGTAATGGTCATGTAGGTTTGATTTGAGAGAGTTAAGAAGTATCCTTGGTCGCTGAAGAGCCATAATGATCTCACCCCATTTCCATCGGATTACTTGTAATGTAACACCTTTTGCCAGTCCTAACTTTCTAGACACCAGCATTTTGCATGCGGATGACCACTGTGAAACAGAAAACTACAAATCCAAGAGAGCTATTTTCCATCTTGGGACTGTTAAAAGTAGTCAAAAATTGTAAGGTGTCAGAAGGTGTAGGGTATCCTCGTTTCCTCCTGCTGTCGCTATGCTGCAACAGTGGCTAAGCCCCGTCCAGGCTGCTTGCTTTCATTGCGACACAGCAGTCCCTTCATTGGCCTTCTGTTTGCTGTAGTCTCATTTGGGTACTCTAAGTTATGTGCATTTGTAAAGTGCACTATGACCGCAAGGGTATCCTGGTGCTGAGCAGGTGTGTGTGCCTAGCCCTGCATATGGTAGGTTGGTCAATTGAAAAGCCAGGTCTTCAGTTCCTTATGGAATTCAAGATAGAGGGGAAAGCTTTGACGTGGAGTGGGAGGCTGTTCCATGCTTTAACAGCGATGTAGGAGAAAGCCTGTCCTCATGATCTGGTTCTGTTTATGAGGAAGTGTCTGAGTGGTTGGTGGAAGGAGATGTGACTGTTCAGGTAGGTGGGGCCTAAGTTGTGGAGACCCTCATATGTATGTGTGTGAGGAATCCCTCTCACCAGGGAACCCACCTTAACGACCACCTCTCCACAGCTCAAATGCATATTACTAAACTGCAGATCAGCCGTGAGACATGCAGACGACATAGCTGACCTCATTCTCTCACAGGAACCTGACCTAATACTACTAATCGAAACCTGGTTAACTGAAGCCTCCACCCCAATCCTTGAAATACTGGTACCGCCTAATTACGGCATCATCAGAATGGACAGACCCGGTCCCAAATCGGGCGGAGGGATCGCTTGCATACACCGCAGTAACATATCAATCAACAGATCCTTAGACCCGGTTTCCCCCTCCTATGAATATCTAGGCCTCGACATCACCAGCAAGGGCAAACCCCTATGCTCTCTACACATCATCTACCACCCACTGGGCGATAATCTAAGATTCACAGAACACTTTATGGAAATGGTATCCACGTTCACTGGGCGTCAGGTCACACAAATATTCCTAGGAGACTTCAATCTCCACTGGGACGACCACAACGACACAATGGTCAATAGCCTCAAAAACTTTCTCAATGATCTAGACCTAACCCAGATCTGTAACAACCCCACACATGACAAGGGATCAACCCTGGACCTGATTATCTCCAAGGGAGATTCAATTCAGCTAGACTCTATCCAACCATGCGATTGGTCAGACCACCATATCGTCTCCTTCATCATCAACGAAAAGGTGAAACTCAACCCGATCCAAGTAATGATAATGAAAACATGGAAAAGAGATCTGAAAAGAATTAACCCTTTTTCCGTGCCTACCTCTAGCTACAATCTTCTCCAACCCCCCGGATAATCAGTCAAAGTACAGGACCTCACGAGTCATTATTTCGAGGCCATGACCTCAATCCTAAATGAAGTCGCTCCCCTCCAACTAAAGAACGTCTCGACAAAGCTCTCGAAGCCTTGGTTCAATGGGTCACTCAATGAGGACAGGTGTGCACTCAGAGCTGCTGAACGTACCTGGAGACCAGTCCCATCGGCCAATCACCTCAAGATACTACGGAGAAAGAGAAACGCGTACCACAGGAAGATCAAGCACTCCAAAACCAACTTCTTCAGCCTCCAACTGGACCGAGCAAGAAACCGCCCTAAAAAAAGCTTTTTGAACTAATCAAAACACAAACTAAGGAGGCACCACAGCATTCACAGCTCAACCACAGTTCACAGCCGGGCTGCGAAGACTTCTCTATCTTCTTTGCGCAGAAAACCGATAACATCAAGAAGGACCTTCTAATAGATCTAACATCTCTACCGGTTCAGAACTCTACTACGGTCTCAGTAGCTCTTGCTGGTCCTCACTTTACCCAACCTCACCCAGGCCTGAAAAACTGCGCAGCTTGGTCAACCTTCGTGAACAACACTGAAGACTCCATTGGCAGATTGATCAATACCCTGAACCCTGCCAATCACTTCACGGACCCCCTCCCCGCAAACGCAGTCAAAGACCTCTCAACCCTGCTGTTACCCCTCTGGTCCAAGATTATCAATAGCTCACTGGACCAAGGCCACATTCCAGATACCCTCAAAATCGGACAGGTTTCACCTATCCTAAAGAAACCCACGGCTGATCCATCGGACCTAAATAACTATTGCCCTATTTCCAACATCCCTACAGTGGCCAAACTTTTGGAAAGATGTGTACAACTTCAATTGACAAGGCACATCGATAACTTCGACCTCCTGAACACACTCCAGTCAGGGTTCCGAGCAGGGCACAGCACCGAATCAGCCATGACACACATAATTGATGATGCACTGCATATCCTCGATCAAAACGGCTCTTGCCTACTCGTCTTACTCGACCTCTCCTCAGCATTTGACACTGTCAAACATGAGCACCTGCTAGACCTTCTGGAACACAGAATGGGGCTCTCAGGAACAGTGTTAAAGTGGTTCACATCATTTCTCCAGAACAGGACTCAGCAATTCAAGGTAAACAACTCTCTATCAAAACCGGTCCCAGTAACCCTAGGTGTTCCACAAGGCTCCGCACTCTCCCCAACACTATTTAATCTCTTTATGGAGCCTCTCACTCAAATTTTGCAAGCATCCAACGTTCAATTTCACATGTATGCAGACGATACACAACTATACCTCAAGATTCACTCGGTAGACAACATCAACTTAGTTAACGTAACCCTCAGAAACACTCAAACATGGCTGGCAGAAAACCATCTCAAACTGAATGCCCTAAAAACAGAATTCTTGCTAATAGCCCCTCCCGCCAAATTACCCATGATGCAAGAATGGATTAAACATCTGTTGGCACTCAATGTCCAACCCACAATCGTGGATTCAGGAAAATCATTAGGAATAACCCTGGACAACAACCTCACCATGCAGAAACACATTAGTAATGCAACAAAGGGAGCAAACGTCCACATTAACATATTGAGGAAACTGAAACCCTTCCTACCAGCCAACGACCTCAAGCAGGCTGTTCAAGCCCTAGTCTTACCAAGACTGGACTATGGATGCATCTCTCTCTGTGGCCTCCCTAAGACATCAACCGCCCCACTAAGAGCGTCAATCAACGCCGCAGAGAGACTCGTCACCGGTGCCAATAGAAGATCACACATATCCCCGGAGCTACACTCGCTGAACTGGCTACCCTTGGAAGCCAGAATACATTTGAAAATTGCGTGTATGACTCATAAAGCCTTGCAGCTAAAGCCACCCAGCTATTTAGCGCAGAAACGAACCCTCTCGGGAGGGGCTAGAGCCTTAAGAAGCACGCAAAACCTATTACTGAAGCCACAAAAATTCCACAAGAAGAAAACATACAACCAATCCTTCTCCAGGTTGGCACCCAGAATCTGGAATGCTCTCCCCCCAGAAGTCAGACGGAACCCCTCCACAGCCTCCTTCAAAAAACAAGTGAAGTCGATCCTCGTGGCCAAATTCTGCGGAGTGTGATGTTCAGACACAGCAAGATTATTTCAGCTCGGTCCTTGTCCCTATACCGGATACAGGCTCCATTAAGAGCCCTCTATTTTTCCTCAACTTACCTACTTCGCCCATACCGGGACAAAGATGACAACACATCTTTAACCAGCCACGCCAAGATGGCACGATCATGTACTTTGCTCTCAACTTGACCTTCCCCAAGTTTCTATGATTTATCATGTATTTATGTACTTTACGTAACCTAACCGGTTTTGGTCCGGTCTATACTCTATTAACTTTACTGACTGTATAGCGCTCTGATATCCGCCTAGGATCTTGTTCGCGCTCTATAAAACTTTCAAAATAAATCAATATCGGAAGTCAGTGGAGCACTCTGAGGTGTATTGTGATGTGAGTTCTAAGTAGGAGGTTGAGTGTGAGTCTGGCTGCCAAGTTCTGCTGCAGAAGTTAGGATTACCACTTGCTCAATGTGACCAGGGTCCAAGCATATCAGACCTGATCTACCCTTTTACAACTCATTGTATTCAGGTGTGTTAATACAATAGGCCTACAATAAGTGAAACAAAACTACGTTAGGTTGTTAAATGAAAGCCATGTCTTTCAGTGAACAGGGTCCTCTCTATTCTCACACACACACACCAGTATTTCAAACCTGGCTTTGAAACTGGTCTCTTTCAGGCCCTATAATCATGTCCTTAACTTTGCAGGCAAAACAAATTGGATTGATTTTTCAACAAGGAATGTATATTTAACGTTTTACTTCATCTTGCATTACCTAAGAGTATTTGCTCCATTTACCACACAACTTTTGCACAGTGCATAAAAAGAAACAAGTAATCTCCAGGTGTGTGGGAGTTCATGTTTTTGGATGGGCCTCTATAAAGGGGAATGAGGCAGTGAGTGTCTCTCAGTGCCCACTGGTGGGTCATAAACGTGTTGAGCCTAAATGCACATCCAATCTTTGGTCACTCCAAAGTGTGCACAGAATGTTGGGAGCATATGTGCCTGGTATAATTGTTATTCTATGAGAAGTGTGTAAAGGAGGTACACAATTGTTAGACTGGCTACCTCACTCCAGGTCATTACAGACACTGCCTCTAGTTCGGAACGTTTTATCAACAAGTCAATTATTTCAGGAGGATTTGCAAGAGTACAACACCAAGAATGCATGAAGCTATCACATAAAAGTCCAGATTGGAAACAGTGTATGTAATGACTCCAGGGAAGTGATCACCCTAAAAGTGGTTAATATATTGACAGCAGCAAATGGAAAGAAAATGCAATGCATACAAGCAAGTATGTGGGTTAATTAAGTGTGGGATTGTGAGCTGGAGTAGATGGGTAAGTGTGAAGAAGAGAATGAGGATGAACGAGACTCCAAAAACCCCTACTCCTTCCACAGACCTTAGTAATGATTTTACAGGTTCATTAATTCAGAATTGAAATAATTTCAATTGTAATTATTCACAACAAAATCATTATTGTTACTCACTTTTTTGAACTGCTAACAACCATGGGCAAAACAATAGTATTGGCTTGTTTATTGTGTTACCCATTTTTGGGTCTCATTTCTGGATATATATATATATATATATATTACCGGCGGTCGCCAGTAGGTATATATAGTTAGGATTTTTTCCCTATGGGATTTTTGAAAATTCTATGTCTAATAACTTTGGCGTTTGTGGACAGAATTGGCTGAAATTTTCAGGAAAATGGCACATTTTGTTTCTGAGCAGCCCCTGAAAATTTGGGGGGTGTTCGTCAAGGGGGGCCGAGAAAAAAGGGGGGTCCCAAAACGCGTTTTTCCCATGTTAATTTCCACTTTTAGCTCGAACGGCTGAATGGATTTGCATGAAACTTGGCAAAATTGTAGGGACTGTTAGCCCGATGTGCCTTTGCTAGGTCTCAATATATGTGCTCCAGTGGATTTTGAGAAATTAACGTTCAAAAAAATATATATATCTGTTACAGCGCTCCGGGTAGCGCTCCGGTTCGCGTACTTTTCGCGTAACGGAACTTTGCGAAGCGAAGCTGATTGGCTCTCCGGTGTCTGTCAACATTCTAAACAGTCCGGAGCGGCCGCCATCTTGTCTCTCGGTAGGATCGAGAGACAAGAGGAGACCAAAACGAAGGGGGAAATGACCATAAGGGGGCATAGTAGATCCTCCCTGACCCCCTAGGTTTGATGTGGAGGCTTTAAAAGGGCCCCGCGGGGCAAAAACATTTTTTTTTTTTTTTTGCGTGGGAAGCTCCCGGTTCGCGAACCGGGAAGCGGCCTGGGGAGCGTTCTATGAGGAAAAAAGAATCATAGACTTTTAAAATATTGTATGTTAATTGATTGTTTGTTTTGTTGATTTTTTTTTATTTACTATGTAACACAAAAAAGTTGCACAGTATATTTTAAGTCTCGTTTTATATAATATCTTTTAGGTACTTTTTCAGCATTTTCAAATAAAAAAGAATTATGTCTGAAACAATTTTAACTTATAAAATTTAAATTTATTGCTCCGATTTCTCAAAATCTAAAAGTATTTGCAACATTATTTCATCTGGTATGTCGTCCTTTTCATTCCATTCTTCAATTTCATCAACACATTTAATTAATTCTTGGTCCACAGTCTCATCCAAAAAGTCTATGTCATCTTTTTCTTCCTTAGGATTGTTATCCATATTTATTTCAAATGAAATATTATTTTCCTTTGGTTGGGCTTCCATTTTCTTGCTGTAAATTGCATAAAAAATAATTATATCAGTAGAGATAGGGCACTGTTGGGCTTAAGTTCAGAGAGGTACTTGTGAGTATATAACAGAGAAGTTATCTTTGGGCAGTGTATAGTTTCAGGCGTGAAGTAGTACTATTAAAAAGAGCCTGTGAAGAAGCCTAAGTCAATTCATAATTATACAAGCCTTTCTCAATGTTTAACTGTTACAGAGGGACAGTATATAACGATCTGAAAATGTTTTTCCAAATTAATTTAAAGTGCATAACATACTTCTCCTTTCAAATTTATAAAATAACATCTTACCTTTAAAAAGAAGTTGAAGTTATTAGTGAAAATCCTATTGAAATGTACACCAGGAAGTAGTAGTCAAAATGGCTGTGTTTCCTTCTTTTCCTTTATATATATATACAGGTACATAACCAATCAAATGTCAGGTAAAAAAAAAATGAAAATGAAAGTAACATTTTCATTGGTTGTCAATTCCAACACTTCATATGTGTTTTGTGAAGCAATTTACCTCAGGGTATTTACAGAGGTCCACAGGTTAAATGGCTAAATGGATTTCCAAATAAATGTATGAAAATGGTAGGGATTGGTATATAGTATGAGCTAATCTATATTTGGTGAAAGTGTTTCCAGTCGTTTTTTTGTAAATTACTTTCCCACCTTTTTTAATGGAGCGCTTTCCGGAAAGCGCCCCGGTACGCGAACCAGCAGCGTTACGGGAGTCCACCATTTTGTGTTTCAGTCGAATTAAGATACAAGATGGAGGGCAAATAATGTTCAGAATGGGTAGAAGGGGGCACGGTAGACGTATCTTGACCCCCCTAGGTTTTCTGAGGGTGGCTGAGGAGGCCCATATGTGCGGGGAAAAAAATTTTTAAAAGAAATTTTGCGCGGTTAGCTTCCGGTTCGCGAACCGGGGAGCGTAGTTTGTTGAAAATTAGTGAAAAAAGTTAGAGAAAAATAATAATTGTGAGTGATTAGATGTAGGGTAGCTCTGAGAAGAGCTCTTGGGTTTATGGTACATTTAGGTACTTATAAGTAGGTACCAATGCAAATTCAAAATGAAAATTCTGTTGCCCTCATCCGAGAAGTGAACTCCATCTCCTCTGTAGATATCTTGCATGCAAAAACGCAAGTTATTGTTGTACATGGAGCCCATTCCATGGTCTTTCATGTAAGCTGAAACAGATTTGTTTACATGCTTCCTCAACTTCTCAATTTGTGGACAAAATTGGTTCGACCACCTCCATTTCTGTCTTTGGCATATATTTGAATATACCAAGGCAGTTTGAGGAAAAAGTACCATTAATTGCTCAAAGGTGTCCTTTAAAAGCATTTCTAGACCTACCCCAGTCAAAGTGCCCAAATCATTACCTCCACAGTGCACAATTAACAGGTCAGGTTTTGGCAAATGCATAAAGGTTTTCACCAATGGTATCAATTGGTGACATTTTAATCCTCTGTGGCCAAACCATTTAATTTCCACATCTTGTAAATTGAGGTTAGGTAAATTTCTGTTCTCAGCATACCTTTGAGCCCAGTAGATGTAACTATGTCCAACAATCCAGACAGTAAACATGGTGAGTGAATTTTCTGCTGCAATCAGATGAAGTGTGGTAATGAAATGGCAATTGAAACAGTAGGAGTTTGTAAAGAAAAAAAAACTGTGGAGTTTCAGTGCTAATGATTCACTAGCAGTGATTGGTGGATTTCCATTTCTGAAAAGAGAAAGTTAGGGTGCATGGATGTGTTCTTTGAAAGATGTAATTTGAATGGTCAAGGAAAAAACATTTAATGAAAGATTGCACTGGATACGCAGGTGCACTGAGAGTTCAGAGTTCAATTGAAACATTGTTGTGTGAACTTGCAAACATCAGAGGTCTTTCAGGAGGTGGTTGCTATGCAAAAAAAGCAGAGAGGGCAGAGGGGGGAAGGGTTTTGATTTGAAAAAAGTGAGGGAAGAGTTTTGATTGGCTAACATGAGAGATATGTGTAATGAATTTCAGCATTTCTGTGCTTTCTATAGCTGCAGTCTCTGGAGTGCATACTCTTTGTTCTGCTGAAGACAATTTGGTGTATTTCTGAGACTGTTTTAAAACTCATAAAGAATTTGCTAAGGTGAGAAAAGATTTATTTAATTTAGATAGACTATATTATGCTTTAAGGACAACATTATGAAGAAAGCTGTGTTTTTAAAATGTTGCTTTGTCTAAAGTGTTTTACAAATAGATGTTGTTTCTTTGAGAAATTGTAATTGAAAATAATGTGAAGTATTAGCACTGTCAGGGTGTTTTTGTACATAGGAGCTGTGCAGTGTTTTCAAATTATTACTTGAAAATCGTTTTTGAGGAAAAGGAATGCTTTTAAAATTTATCACAAGGAAAAAATGGTGTCTGTTTCTTTATAAGGCATTTGAGTATCTCTGATGTTATTTTTTCCATTTTAAATTTAGAGCTTTCGCCGTGGGGCTTGTTCCTTGTAAATATGCTCCCACCTGTGCTTGGCAAATTTAGATTTTGATTCTCTGAGTTACATAGCCATGTTAAAAGTGTCCCAAAAAATGGTGCAAGGGCAATCAAAAACCCCTTTCATGTGTCTTAAGGACATTTTAAGTCATTTCCTCTTGAATGTAGGTATACAATTGATTTATATTTTGTGTTTAAAAACGTTTTTTTTTAAATCAATTACATTTCTGGATATGTACTGCTAGAGCTTCATAGGTTGTTTGGGGCATATTTATAAGGCATTTAAGTGTGTCTGATGTTATTTTTCCCATTTTAATTTAAGACCTTTCCCCGTGGTGCACGTTCCTTGTAAATATGCTTCCATCTGTGCTTGGCAAATTTAGATTTTGATTATTTGACTTACATAGCCATGTTAAAAGTGATCCAAAAATGGTGCAAAGGCTTTAAAAAAACACTTTCATGAGTCTTAGGGCATTTTAAGTCACTGAGGAAACACAGGTGATGTGATTGTGCAATGAGGAAAAGAAACTCCACATTTTTCAATTAAATCACCTGTGTTTCCTAAGTTTATGAATAACATTGTGCAGATGAAGAGCTTTCGCCGTGGGGCTTGTTCCTTGTAAATATGCTCCCACCTGTGCTTGGCAAATTTAGATTTTGATTCTCTGAGTTACATAGCCATGTTAAAAGTGTCCCAAAAAATGGTGCAAGGGCAATCAAAAACTCCTTTCATGTGTCTTAAGGACATTTTTAGTCATTTCCTCTTGAATGTAGGTATACAATTGATTTATATGTTGTGTTTAAAAACGTTTTTTTTAAATCAATTACATTTCTGGATATGTACTGCTAGAGCTTCATAGGTTGTATGGGGCATATTTATAAGGCATTTAAGTGTCTCTGATGTTATTTTTCCCATTTTAATTTAAGACCTTTCCCCGTGGTGCACGTTCCTTGTAAATATGCTTCCATCTGTGCTTGGCAAATTTAGATTTTGATTATTTGACTTACATAGCCATGTTAAAAGTGATCCAAAAATGGTGCAAAGGCTTTAAAAAAACACTTTCATGTGTCTTAGGGCATTTTAAGTCACTTAGGAAACACAGGTGATGTGATTGTGCAATGAGGAAAAGAAACTCCACATTTTTCAATTACATCACCTGTGTTTCATAAGTTTATGAATAACATTGTGCAGATGGGGTTTAGGTCTGTCCACGGACACAAAAGAGGTCTGGCCTTTGTTCAAGAGTGAAGTGGACATGACTTACTTCATTGGTAGGCCTTCACATGTATTATCTCCTCTGTACTCTGCAGCGGTGGTGCAAAAGATTTGCTATGTGGCGACATATTTTCAACTTGATGCATCTAGACAGATGTGTCATGCTGTAAAGTCCTGTGCCACATGAAACTTGCGTCAGGTTTCATATAGGTGTTTTGTTGCAGGGTGGGCATTAATTTGCATTAAAGCCCTGTAAAAGTAACACAGTGAAATTTAGAAGATTTCACTGAGTCAGCTTTATAGCATTCCTGAATCAAATCCTTATGGCTGTTTGAAACAGGCATAAGGAGTGAAGCACCATGCAATGTGTGGCTTCCTCCTGTGCATTGCAGTAGACATGTCGTGTTTACGACGTGACTTGTGCAATGTGTTGCTTTTGCGGCACCGATGCGTGACGCATCTGTGCTGTTTTTATTCAATGGTGTTCCACAATGTAAATATGCCACACCATGAGTAGCAGAGCAGTGGTGCACATTAACTGGTGCATTCCTGGGGATGTGTCAGTTAATATAAATCTGTCCCAATACATTTAAGTATGTGTAGGGGACACAGAGTCGGTGAGGCTTATCCTAGGTTAAGAAGAGATGAGTCCTGTTTACTGAAGACTTAGACATAGGCCTCACCTCTTCAGCATCGCTGGGCATGGCTAAATAATAGCTGCAATATGATTCTCTTGTTAAACAATTTTACTATTCTAGCCTCTGAGATTTGTGTCTTAGTCTCCAACGTCTCATTGTTGTTCTCTTTTTTTAAAGATAACGACAACATCAAGCATGAGTGATAATGAGCAATCAGTTGATCTCGATCTTATCGTTGAACTTGTCATTGAAACGTCAGTGGAAGTAGATCCTTTAGATCATTTAAATCCTGAGGATGATGAAGAATATGATGAGAATGCTGATTTGTCAGAATTGTATGATATAGGGTGGGAAGCTGATCTGCTTGAGCCTATGTAGTAAAAATGTAAACCATTTCATTTAAAATTAAACAATAGTTCAAAAATAGTATGTGTGTAGTGTCTTTATTAAAATAATCAAATATGCTCGTAAAATTAGTTCAGATTCACATATAAAACAACACAGGTAAAACAATTAGCAATTGCTACTATTTGTGATTTCTAAATTTGCCAATGCACTAAAAATTATTCTATGTTAAAATAACAAGCAGGGTGTTAAGTTTTTGATGACTGTTATTGATTTACTGTTTGGTAATAGTGATTAATAACATTTTTTATTATATTTTAGCACAGATTCAACTGCAGATTATTTCAAAATTTGAAAATGCCAACTAAGAATCGAATTAGAAAGGCTACAAGACGTCAAAGACAGCAGGTCCATCAATTACTGCAGCAGTCCTCTACAAAAAAAACTTGTCAAGTCACCAAGAAAGCACCGGGTAAGACCACGAAAACATTCCTAAGAAAAATTTGTAGTAAAAAAAGTATTTCTACAGAAAATGTTTCAGTCCAGAAAAAGAGAAGCAATTTAAACGGAAAGGAAGGGCCAATCAAAAATGTTACTGCTAGAGCAAGAGATAACTCTGTGCATGATAGCAGAAGGAAAGAACAGTTTAGGGACATTCGTAAACGAATGTTCCGCAACAGGATAATTGGCAATTTGTTAAAAAATATTAACAAAGGTCAACAGAAAGTGGTTTTTTATAAGAGAAAAAAAAAAGTTGAGAAAGTTATTGATCAAGCATTTGAAATTAAACGAAAGTTATTTATTTTGATAGTCAACAGAATTAGGAAGGTAAACAAGGTAATTTATGATTTCAAAACAAATAGTAGATGGAAGAGAATAATTAATCGTAGTCATTTTTGTGATGTTTTCTCAGGAGACTGGATGCATAGTTCAAGTTCTGAGGCATTTTTTAATGAGGAGTTATTTCCAGGATAATGATTTGGTGCATGCAGTTGACACCAGTGGTCGAGCTTATGAAGTGAAAGATGGATGTCCAGTTGAAAAAGAAAAACTTGTAACAACAGAGACAGAAGAGGTGTTAGGTAATGAGGTTTTAGGAAGAAGTCCTAAGGGTCCTGTGTACACCTGGAAGTGTAGTAGTATTTGCAGTGTGCGACAGGATTCAATCGATTTGCTTTGTGATTTTGTACGGACATTTAATAAGAAAAGTTTGAAGCAGAAAATGAAGTTGTTGCAAGAATTAGATCCTTGCAGAGTGAGAGAAGTGACAGGTTTGCATGGTCATTCACTGGCTTGTCTTTCCAGGAGAGTATGCCAGAGTGTTTTTCATCATTTAGGATGCTAGCAGTGCATCATAATAAAGTGAGGAAATTAATTAGAATGTTGTATTATGCTAAGAGTCCAGCAATTATGCTTAAACAATTATGTGCTGCTCTTTTCCATGGTTCTGAAATAGATGTGAAGAATATTTGTGAAGAAATTGAGTTTTGTTACTTTGGAAGTAAAGAGGAGAATGTTCAAATTGACCCAGAAGAAGAGGGTAATGTTGAAGATAATGTACAGGTTTCCAGTACAGATAATTTTCAGAAAGAAATTGCCACGTTTCAGGTGAAATCAAGTGAGAGGCCTAATTTCACTTGTGTGTGTTGTCGACGCACTAATTATAAGAATCAGACTAAGTTAGTGGATTTATATGCAAAAAGTGAAAGGGAAAATAATAGTGAATGGAAGGATTTCGCAACATACTTGATGGTAGAAAATTGTTTTGATTTGGGATTGGATCAACGTGTGTGTACTTATTGTTGTAACAAACTAAAACAAAACCAGATGCCAGCTAGGGCGGTTCATAATAATCTGGAATTGGTAGAGATTCCTTCTGAATTGAAGGATTTAAATACTTATGAATCTATTTTGATTCAAAGTATCCATCCCTTTCAGGCTATTGTAAGAATGGAGCCAAAGACAGGGAAGTTGCCTCCATCAGATTTACAGAGAGGATTAAAGGGAAGAGTTGTTTATTTGCCTCTAGATTTGAACAAAAACATTAACACAATTGGAGTAGAGAAAGCGGAAGAGGAACCTCTAGTTATCATAGTTAATGGTGTTCCGACAAAGAGTAAGAAAATATGGCAAGATTTAGTGGATGTTAGGAAAGTCAAAAAGGCAACATTGTATTTAAAAAAAAATAATAAGTACTATAAGAATGTATATGTTGCAGAAGAGGAAGTAGGTGAGGAAGAGGATAGCGATTTGTGTCCTGGGCAAATTGAAAAAGTAGAAGCCTCTAAAAAGGAAGAAATTTATGAACATTATAGTGTTCATCCTTTGCATTCCAAGGAAGCTATGGGGAATGCTATTGAGTTGTTTCAAATGAAACAAGCCAAAGGGAATCCCATTAGTGTTTGGGAGGGAAGTTTGGAAGCTCGGTGTTTCCCACAGCTATTTCCCACAGGTCGAGGAGGACGATATGATGAGCGACCTGTTCAAATTCCTGCTTCAGAATACCAGACTTTACGATTCTATGCAGAAGATGCTGGTTTCGACAATGCATTCCCTATTTGTTTCATCTCCTGTTTGAAAGCGATCTGTCAGGACTGTCATATGCAGTGAACCACATCTTGAAAAGTGGTATACAGATGCGAAACATCTCGGCAAGGGACTTTATGGATAAAGTTAATGTCCAAGACAGTATTTTGGATTCTCACCTAATTAATCTCATGGCGTGTCAGCGTGGTACTAATGAGTACTGGTACCGTCGTCATGGTGATTTAAAATGTATGCTGAGGAACTTAGGAACTCCGACATGGTTCCTCACTCTGAGCTGTGCCGAGTATAGCTGGGAAGACTTACTTGAATTTCTACGAGAGACAAATGGAAACATTGAAAATATTGAATTCAAGACACCCGGAGAACTGTGCTCTTTGGATCCAGTGAATGTATGCAGGTACTTCAATCATAGATTTGAAGCTATGATGTCTTTCATCATGAATAAGAAGAATCCACCTCTTGGAGAGGTGTTGGATTTCTTCTGGAGAAAGGAGTACTAAGCAAGAGGTGCTCCTCATATACATATGCTGCTATGGATCAAGGATGCACCTAAATTTGGAACAGATCCGGATGACTTAGTGATAAGTTTCATAGAACAGTATTCTACGTGTGCTGTTCCAAACGCAAAGGAGAAGAAAAGCCTAAGAGAACAAGTTCTACGTTTCCAAAGCCATCGTTGTGGAAAGTACTGTCGTCGTAAATTCAGAAACAAGGACAAGTTCTACACCAAATGTCGTTTCAACTTTCCACGACCGGTGATTTCTAAAGGAAGAGTAAACAGTTTGATGTCTTCGCTGCGACATAATGTGACGAGAAAATCACCCAAAAACACATACAATTTGAAAAGAAACGAAGAGTCCAAATACATCAACGACTACAACCCTGTGATTTTGTCCATGTGGAATGCTAACATGGATATACAATTTGTGGCTGACAACTGTATGGCTGTGGCTCGGTATGTGACATCTTACATCACCAAAAAAGAAAAGACAGAATTGAAGGATATGTGGGAGGATATTTCCCATGAAAAGAGCCTCAGCAAGAAGTTGTACAGTTTCAGTTTGAAGATGTTGTCGCATCGAGAAATCGGAGCTTACGAATGTTCTGACCGGTTGTCTTCAGCAAGTCTCTATGCCAAATCCAGGAGTATCGTTTGGGCGAGTCTTGGTCTTGCTGCAACGCGAAATCGAGTTCTAAAACCTGTCCGGGAAATTGAGTATTTGGCGGAAAAGGAGCCAAACAGTACCGACATTTTGAAGACCAACATGTTGGATACATATTATCCAAATCGAAGCAGTCACCTCGAGAATGTTTGTCTATATGAGGTTCTACAAAATTACATATTCAAGAGGAACATCAAAGAAGATATTGAGAAAGGAGTGTATGCTGTAATTGGAAGTGAGGGATGTCTGGTCAAGCAAAGAAAATGCCACTTGGTAAACCATCGAAAATTGAGTGGCGAATCTCCAGAAAGAAAGAGTATTTCTATTTAGCACTCTTGCAACTTTTCAAGCCTTGGCGTGCAGAAGAAGAACTGCTTGGAGATTTTCTTTGTTACGAAGACTCTTTCAATGCCGCCAAGGAAACCATAGAATGTTCTGCTTTTCCCAAATATCTAGAAATGTTGACTTTGGAAATCGAGCAGGAAGCAACAATTGCAGCCGAGATTGCTAGAGACAGTTCTCAGGACAGTCAGAGTACTGTTTCATTGAGTCAGGATCCACTAGGAGGACCTGTTATCGAAAATGAAGCCGCCACTGCCATGAATGAAGTAGAAAGAGCCATGGCACATGCTCAGGAGGATGCGGTTAACTTAGAAGACTTGGAAAGACAACTCAACGTTGAGCAGAGGAAAATATATGACGAAGTTACCAAGCAAATTGAGCATGGATTAAATCATGAGAAGAAAGAGTGCTCATGTACGTCGTTGAAGCCTGTCCGATTGTACGTGAGTGGAGAAGCGGGAACTGGAAAAAGTTTCCTCATTAAAGCAATTTCTTGTTATTTGCAGGAAAGGACTGAGTCATCGCTGTCTTGTGTTGTCACCGCTCCAACTGGACTGGCAGCACATAACATTAAAGGTATTACTTTGCATCGTCTACTGATGTTGCCAGTGGGGCATGACAACAAATTACAATACCACAAGTTATCTGGAGATGCTTGTTGTGAAGTTTCAAGAGTCTTGAGGAAAATGAAACTTCTTATCATTGACGAAGTAAGCATGGTTTCAAATCTCATGCTTGCCTTTGTGCATTTGAGAATGCAAGAAGTTCTTAAAACAGAGTATGATGTGTTATTTGGTGGCAAACACATCATTGTTTTCGGAGATCTTCTGCAGCTAACACCAGTGAAAGGACAACCTGTGTTCAAAATACTCACGCATGAAGATACCAGGAAGTGCCTAGGGAGCATTGGCAATGTCAACATATGGTTAAACTTCAATTATGCTGAACTGCATGAAAATATGCGTCAGGCGAAGGATGAAGATTACAAGAATATTTTACAAGATGTTAGAATTGGAAAAGTGACCGAGTATGCGAAAGAAGCTTTACATGCACGATTACTGTCAAATTTATATCCAGAACAAGACATTGTGCCTGAGAATATTTTTAAGAAAATTACTGAGAAGAAATCTGGAATATGTTTGATGCCAACTCTTGCAGAATGTGCCATCTTCAACAACAAAATGTTGAATTTAGAAAAACAAGAGATTGTGAAACTTGAAGCTATTGACAAAATAGAGCATATGGGAGCAACAATTATTTTGTCTGAGAATTTGAAATCTAAATTGGATTCATTAGAGAAGACTATATCTAAAACTGCGGGTTTTGAAAAGACTTTGAATGTGTGCTTAAATTGCCGAATCATTTTGAGAAGGAATTTACATGTTGAAAGAGGTCTGGTAAATGGATCAATGGGTAATGTTGTTGATTTTGAAAAATACAGAAATAGAGATGGTATTGAATTTTTAAAAATTAAATTTGATGGCATTGAGGAAGTACAGCTAATTGGTCGTTCTTCTGCTAGATTTTTGCTTGTAAAAGACTTATATGTGCGCCGTAAGCAGTTTCCTGTTTGCTTGGCATATGCGGTGACAATCCATAAATCGCAAGGTTTAAGTGTAGATAGTGCTTTAGTGAATATTGGCAGTTCTGTGTTCAAGGAGGGTATGGCTTATGTGGCATTGTCACGAGTTAGAACTTTATCGGGATTGTACTTGATTGACTGTGATGTCACAAACATTTGTGCAGATCTAGATTGTGTTAAGGAATACAATAGGTTAAGAAGAGAGTATGCGCCACATTTGCCTCAATATCCTTTGTTTGAGAAACGTGTGGTAGGCCGGAAACGAAGAAATGTGACCAATAGTAGGGAGGTTATAGCAAAAAGACGAAAAGTTGATGAACCTGAAATTATAAGCAGAAAGAAAATGGATTCTGTTGAAGATGTTGTTGGTTTTAAATTTGAAAATAG
The DNA here is from genome assembly GCF_964263255.1 of Lissotriton vulgaris. NCBI lineage: Eukaryota > Metazoa > Chordata > Amphibia > Caudata > Salamandridae > Lissotriton > Lissotriton vulgaris. The sequence goes on from NW_028244943.1 coordinate 27,202, forward strand.
TTCTGGTGTCAACTGCTATGCTAATGTAGTGGTTAATGTTCTCTTTTCACTAGAGACTTTCAAAGAACAGATTGTGAACAATTCGGAACAAAGTTTATGCTGTTTGTTGAATTCTGTGTTAGAGAAATGTAGTGCTGATAAAACGAGAGTAGAAAGTGTGTCTGAAATTCGTTTTCTGTTAGACGAATGTTCAGGTCAAACAGAATTCTCTGAAAATATTCAGCAGGATTGTCAGGAGTTTTTAATGTATATGCTTGATGTATTGCTAGATGAGGGTGTAGATGTAGATTATCTATTTAGCCTTTCTTATCAAGTACTACTAGTGTAGATTCTGAAAGATTTATATATTTAACTTTGCCAGACAGTAAATCAGTGTCCTTTCATAAGCTAGTAAAAGCAGCTGATCACAACATGGAGTGTAGCCAATGTAAATCTGAAATGATGTCAACATTATTTTTACGAAGATATGGCCTGTATGTCATTTTAATGTTCCAACGATGTAGGACTGATGGAACAAAATTGACAACTTTAATAAAAAAATGTGTTGCTTCGCAGTTGTCAATATCAGGAAGGACTTTTGTAACTGCAGCAATTTTATTTCATGACGGTCCTACAACAACATCAGGACATTACACAACTTATTTAAAGTCCAGAAACGGCTGGTCATTCTGCAACGATTCTGCTTTAACTTTCAAAAAGAAATTGCCTTTTGACCTTAAAAATTCTTACCTGGTGTTTTTAAAACCAAAATTTTAGGGACAGAATCTCGGGATTTGTTTTGAGCAATTTCTAGAGGTTCATGGAGTAGAGGGAATGTAAGTCTGCAATGCTGTCTAGATTATTTATCCAAACTTTGGATCATAATGTCATTTTAAAAATTCAAAAATATAAACCTGATGCAAGTAACTCTGCTTCATAGTAAGCAGTATCAGTGTCATAGGAAATGTAGAACATGAGTGAGCAACAAGGGTAAGATATTAATAGTCCAGGATTGTGAAAGTAATCTTAAACGTTTTCTTTCTGAAAGTTGCGAAAATAGAAAATGACGGGATTTGCTTACAAGAATTCCAAGAGTTGTAAATCGCTCTAACATGATTTGGCCTTGTGGAAACATGTGGTAGAATGTGAGAAGTCTTTTATCGTATGTAACATATTTTTCAAAACGATAGAGGTTTTCTTTCAGAAAGTGGCGGGCTGAAAATATTAACAGCACAACAGAGTGTAAGCTGTTCATAGGACATCCTTCGACATCATGGAAAGTAAGTTAATTTTAAGGAGTTTTGAATTCTGATTTCTTATGTTGTATGGGTTTTTTAAACACAATAATTTTGATTGTGTTTTTTTTTCCCCGCTGTTACATGATGAATACCTTCAAGTCACTGATTTTAGTGAAATTTGATACATTCTGAGAACAGCAAAAATAAACCATTTAACATGTATAATAAATTCTCTACTTTTTGTACTTATGATATACATTTAGAAATGTGAGGTAGACATGGAGAAACTGAGGCTTCTGTAAGTGTCAAAGTTAATGCATACAGTGCTGCACTTCTGGGTACTGTTTTATTTTGAAACCTGAGTAGGCCTCACCTCAAACAAACCTCTGGAAAGGACACATCTTATTTGCATCCTGAAACAATCATTTAAAATGTTAGGGACAATTTTATGATGGCTTTACATCTCTTTTGCGCTGCCATTGCATCACTGTTGTGAGACATCAGCAGTGCAAAAGATGCACCATGTTCCAAAATAGGCCTCACTTCATCAGCATCAAGATACTGTTAGTTTAAAATATATATCTTTAGGACTGTGTAGGGGGCCTAGAGAAGCAGAGGCTTCTGTAAATGTCAAAGTTGTTGAAAAACTGTTTGTCCTTCAACCTTTTCCCTTGTCTTTTCTAATTTTTAAATTCATGTTTTAATATTTTTCAAATGTTTGTTCTCTCTTTCACAGATTGAAAGTATGAAAAAAAAAGTGAATAAGTTAACAACAATTATAAGGTAAATGTTTCTACTCTTTTCGTTACATTTCTATCACATTCACCTACTATAGGGCTTCAGACTATAGAGCTTTAAACAAAGTTTAACTAAATGTGGACATTTGGAGCTGTGCCCGTGGCTTTTAGGTCAATGCGCAAGTGCATTGACCTAAAATGCGTGTGCACATTACCAAATCGCCATCTGTTCCCTCAGCCGCACTCCTCCCACACCTTTGAAGTGAAGATTAGCTTCACTTCAAAGGCCCCGGCTGCTTTACACCCTCATTCTGCTCTCCCCGCTCCGTCCCCTCCCCTGTCCGCTGTGTGCATTTCTCGTCGCCCCCCTCCCCACACTAACGCCACTCACACATGCAACGCCACTCACACACGCAACGCCACTCACACACGCAACGCCACTCACACACGCAACGCCACTCACACACGCAACGCCACTCACACATGCAACTCATCCACCCAACGCCACTAATCCACGCAACGCCACTCATCCACGCAACGCCAATCATCCACGCAACGCCAATCATCCACGCAACGCCAATCATCCACGCAATGCCACTCATCCACGCAACGCCACTCATCCATTTGCAAAACCAAAAGGACAAACTCTTCTATTGTGTGACCTATTGCATTTTCAATGCTTGATTCTTTCACTTCCTTATCTATTTTGTTTTCCACAATTATATCCTCTTCCATCTTTTCTTCAGTAAATAAATCTATTAAACAGCATCTCTGGTTTAGTCCCTATAGCTGTCTTTCTTTTAACATTACTCTCTGTTTACTTCCCTTGTACTTACTCCTTTATTTTTTTTTTAAAAAATTTGGGGTTAGCTCCCGGTTCGCGTACCGGCGAGCGAACCGGAAAGCGAACTAAAAAAAAAACAGCTTGCCAGAGTGTTACACTTTCTAGCAATTTTTGTATAAAGGGGAGGTAGTTCTGAAAAGAACTTTTTTTTTATGTTTTTGTTGTTTTATATTTTTTTTTCTTTTTTGAACATTATTTGTTTTTTTTGTATTTTTTTAACAATTTTATGTTTTTTTTGTTTTTTTTGAAAGGGAAAGAACAAAAAACAGGTATTGAAAAGGTCTCAACAAGAGCAAAAAAAAAAATATATTTCTTGTGGCGTTTAGGGCATTGGTGTTTTTCAAATGCTAAATTAACTAACTTAACACTCATATTCGCACATGAAAATAAGGCGCCACAATATAAACAAACAATTTTCATATGCACAAAATTTTTCTGGATGTTTGGCACTGTATCTCGTTCCTCTGCAACCGACAGAGATATTTCTGCTGATGTCCTGGCCACAGAAGTTGGAGGGTTATCTTGCAGGTCACGCATCTCTGCCCGGCTATAATTTAGAGGATGCCACCTCTGCATGTGACGATGCATAGTGTGGTTCCCATAACTATACTTCTTTTCAGTGCCTCTAGATAACTCATCCTTGCAAATTAGGCACGTCACATAGCGTGCATTAACTTTTTTCTTTCCTGCTGGAATTGAAAAAAACTGCCAAATAAAACTATTTTTATAATGAGATACCCGGGGCAACTCTTTTAAAAATTGTGGCGCCTGTTCTTCCTCTTCTTCTTCTTCTTCATCCTCTTCCTCCTCTGGGTTTGCCAGGAACTGTGGAGGTGGTCCTCTCTTCTTTTGAGGAGGAGGTGGTGGTGGTGGTGGGGATCCAGCAGCTGAAGCTACTAGTGAAGCCATTTTCCAAAATAGGTCTTCCTTTCTCAAAGTTGAAAGTCAGAGTGAGAAAAAAGGTGGGGGCTTTCATCATTTGGGAAAACAAATAGTTCTAAACCAATGAAAAGTCTTATTTTTAGGTCACATGACCTAGTCTTACATCATTAGGAAACCAAAAGTGAAATGAACCAATGAAAAGTTTTCTTAACAAGTCACATGACCTGTTCCGCTTACGTTACGCGCTGCGCGACGCGCTCCGGTTCGCTTCCGGAAAGCTGCGTTTCGCGCCTCGTTCGCCGTCCGGAGCACTTTCGGGTGCGCTAACGCGGCGCGTCATAAGACGCATTATGCGGCAACGTGATATGTCGCGCTTCCGCGATGCGTCACGATGTTGATTTCTAACGCGGCAGTTACGCAAACGGAACGTTTACCGGTTAGCGGACCGGGTCGCGGCATCAAATTGAGCTAACGGAAAGCTTCCCGGTTCGCGAACCGGGAGCGAAAAAAAAAATATTTAAAAAAAATTAATCATAAACATATAAAATATATTTTTGGATTTAAAGAAAAATACATTTTACAGCTACAGATATTAGCTTTTAAAAAACCAATGAAATTCACTGAAAAAAACATAGGTTATAGACGATATATATAGTTAGGAATTAGCATTTGCAAAACCATATTTTACTCACACAAAACCATTGAAATTCGCATATATAGTTAGATGCACTAACTATATATCGCGCACCCGCAATCTACTGCTGATCATGTCACATATTACATCATTCATGACATGGTCAGTGACATCACTGATGACATCACTGATGACATCACTGATGACATCTCAAATGACATCACTGATGACATCACTGATGACAACATCCAGTGACTGCATGTTTATGAAAAGTCAAAATATGTCTTACATATTGAAGAATGAGTGGATGTATAAGTCTCTGGATGAAGGATTTAGTAGGTGCATGACTGACTGTATGAGAGAATGATTAAATATGTCTCACTGAGTGCATGGGTTAGTGACTAAACTGTCTTAATTTGTGCATCATTATGTCTGTTGTTCTGTAAACTGCTGCTTATGTTGATCATTTGCTTTATGATTATGTATATTGGTTAATGAAAGGTTGCCCAAGTATTTGTTTGAGAGAGTGAGTGTGTGTGTGGGTGGCTGTGAGGTGTGTGACTCTGTGCATAGATGTGTGAGCGGTGGATTCACTAGATGTATGGGTTTAAAAGTGCATGTGGAAACATCTGTATGGGCAGTTGACTGTGTGCATGAGTGTATTGGTGAGTGAATGGATATCTCAGTGCTACATGTCCAAGTAAGTACATATGTAAAACACAGTACATGTGAGAGTTGACATATATAAATAACTGTGCATAAGAGCCAGTGAATGTGTGAGTGGCTGTATGGATCATTGTAAACTTGTATCAGGGATTGTATAAGAGAGTAAATATGTGTTAGTATATGTTTGAATAAGTAAGGTGTGTATAACTGTTTAGATGAGGAAATGGAGGTGTGATTGATTCTTTGCATGACTGACTAGGTGTGTGAGTAACTCCATGGATGAGTGACAGTCTGTGACTGTCTGGTTACACTGAGTGTATCTAAGGTTTTATTAGAGTCTGAAGAGGTTCATCGTATTATCACATGAATGATGTCATCAGTGATGTGATCAGTGATGTCATTTGAGATGTCATCAGTGATGTAATTTGAGATGTCATCAGTGATGTCATCAGTGATGTCATCAGTGATGTCACTGACCATGTCATGAATGATGTAATATGTGACATGATCAGCAGTAGATTGCGGGTGCGTGATATATAGTTAGTGCATCTAACTATATATGCGAATTTCAATGGTTTTGTGTGAGTAAAATATGGTTTTGCAAATGCTAATCCCTAACTATATATGGTCTATAACCTATGGTTTTTTCAGTGAATATATATATATATATATATATATATATATATATATATATATATATATATATATATATATATATATATATATATATATATATATATATATATATATATATATATATATATATATATATGAAATAGTCTCTGCTATCTCTCGCCCGGAGCCCAGTCCTGGATACCTTCGGCGCAGATGAAGAGAGGAGACCCAAAGCAGGTGAGCAGTGTTTTTATTCAATTAGAAAAGAGGCCTTGGTCACATATATATATATATATATATATATATATATATATATATATATATATATATATATATATATATATATATATATATATCTCCAAAGTATTCTCCTCCAGCAGAAGAAGAAGAGACCACAGGCGGGGACGTGTGGAGGCATTTATTCGGAGCACAAAAACGGCAAATGCATTTCGGCATACAACACAGCCTTCTTCAGTGCCTTGAGGTGTTCGCAGGATGCGCGACACATTTGGCGGCTTCAAATACCCAGCTGCACCCTGTTGCATGATGATGGCTCTGCCCCCATGGTGAGTCAGATTGTGGCAAGCTCAATATCACCTACATGTCCCAGAATGCCATATTCAGGTAAGTTGAGAATGTCGGGGGAGGAAACGGCATCACGCAGTTCACCATCCTCAATGTCAGTGTGCCTCCCAAAGTTCATACCTCCTCGGGTCCCCATGATCGCATAAACCTCCAATCCTCCGGGCAAAATGAAGGCGGGGACATCGGGAATGAATTCCACGTAGCCCACCGGCCAGCTCCTCCCGAGATTGATGGTGGATTGCAGCGAAAATCCAGTACCCTGGAAACCAGCAGACCGTCGAAACAGAAGCCAACAACACCGCAACCACTTTGCAATGCGGGGGTCTCTGCGGCGTGAATGTTGGCGTTCACGCTGAAAATATCCAAAGTATTCTCCTCCAGCAGAAGAATAAGACACCACAGGCGGGGACGTGTGGAGGCATTTATTCGGAGCACAAGAACGGCAAATGCATTTCAGCATACAACACAGCCTTCTTCAGTGCCTTGAGGTGTTCACAGGATGCGCGACACATTTCGCGGCTTCAAATACCCAGCTGCACCCTGTTGCATGATTGATGGCTCCGCCCCCATGGTGAGTCAGATTGTGGCAAGCTCAATTTCGCCTACATGTCCCAGAATGCCATATTCAGGTAAGTTTAGAATGTCGGGGGAGGAAACGGCATCTCGAAGTCCACCATCCTCAATGTCAGTGTGCCTCCCAAAGTTCATACCTCCTCGGGTCCCCATGACCGCATAAACCTCCAATCCTCCGGGCAAAATGACGGCGGGGACATCGGGAATGAATTCCACGTAGCCCACCGCCCAGCTCCTCCCGAGATTGATGGCGATATATATATATTTGCAAAACTTGTCACACCATCGACAGCAAGGAACTGCCTAGTTCTTTAGTGACAAAGAGTCGACCCATAAAGTGCTGGTGCAAGGTGGTTTATTTTAGTGAAGCCAGCGCTGCCGCCATGACGCGTTTCGCCTTCGAACAAGGCTTGATCACATGATATATATATATATATATATATATATATATACTCACATATACATATATATATATATATATATATATATATATATATATATGTATACGCATATATATATATATACAGACACATATATACATACATACATATATATATATATATATATATATATATATATATATATATATATATATATATATATATATATATATATATATATATATATATATATATATATATATATTCACTGAAAAAACCATAGGTTATAGACCATATATAGTTAGGAATTAGCATTTACAAAACCTTGAAAATTCACTGAAAAAACCATAGGGTATAGACCATATATAGTTAGGAATTAGCATTTACAAAACCTTGAAAATTCACTGAAAAAACCATAGGTTATAGACCATATATAGTTAGGAATTCGCATTTACAAAACCTTATTTTACTCACACAAAACCATTGAAATTCCATATATAGTTAGTTGCACTAACTATATATCGCGCACCCGCAATCCACTGCTGATGATGTCACATATTACATCATTCATGACATGGTCAGTGACATCGCTGATGACATCACTGATGACATCTCAAATGACATCACTGATGACATCTCAAATGACATCACTGATGACATCACTGATGACATCTCATTTGACATTACTGATCACATCACTGATGATATCATTCATGTGATAATAAGATGAGCCTCTTCAGACTCTAATATAACCTTAGATACAATCAGTGTAAACAGACACTCACAGACTGTCACTCATCCATGGAGTTACTCACACACCTAGTCAGTCATGCAAAGAATCAATCACACCTCCATGTCCTCAACTATACAGTTATACAAACTTTACTTATTCAAACATATACTAACACATATTTACTCTCTTATACAATCCCTGATACAAGTTCACAATGATCCATACAGCCACTCACACATTCACTGGCTCTTATGCACAGTTATTTATATATGTCAACTCTCACATGTACTGTGTTTTACATATGTACTTACTTTGACATGTAGCACTGAGATATCCATTCACTCACCAATACACTCATGCACACAGTCAACCGCCCATACAGCTGTTTCCACATGCACTTTTGAAACCATACATCTAGTGAATCAACTGCTCACACATCTATGCACAGAGTCATACACCTCCCAGCCACCCACACACACACTCAGTCTCCCATACAAATACTTGGGCAACCAATCAATAACCCATATAGTTACTCATATAGCTACTTATCAACACATGCAACAGTTTACAGAACAACAGACATAATGATGCACAAATTAAGACAGTTTAGTCACTAACCCATGCACTCAGTGAGACACATTTAATCACTCACTCATACAGTCAGTCATGCACCTACTAAATCCTTCATCCAGACACTTATACATCCACTCATTCTTCAATATGTAAGACATATTTTAACTTTACAGAAACATACAGTCACTGGGTGTTGTCATCAGTGATGTCATTTGAGATGTCATCAGTGATGTCATCAGTGATGTCACTGACCATGTCATGAATGATGTATTATGTGACATCATCAGCTGTGGATTGCGGGTGCGCGATATATAGTTAGTGCAACTAACTATATATGGAATTTCAATGGTTTTGTGTGAGTAAAATAAGGTTTTGTAAATGCGAATTCCTAACTATGGGGGTCATTAGGATCGCGGACGGACTTGAGTCCGTCCGCGACCCCAGAGCATGAGGGAACGTCCGCATGGGCTGCGGCGTTCCCTCTGTGCAGATTAGGATGTGACCGCCAGGGTGGCGGTCACATCCTCTATTTTTAACATTGCTGCGGGTGGAGCTTCAAGCTGCACCCGCAGCAATGTTAAAAATGCATGCACAGCATTTGCGTGCACAAAGCGGCAGGCACCGCGCGGTGCCTGCTGCATTGTGCACGCAAATGCAGGGGGGTACCATAGGTACCCCCCATGTGCACCCCCCACCCCCCACTACACCTAGGGGGCCCGCAATGGGCCCCTGCAGTGCAGTTACACATGCTTTTCCACGGCGGAAAAGCCGCCGTGGAAAAGCATGTTTCCATGCACATCCTAATCTGGCTGAAGGTGTCTAAGAGACACCTTCACCATTTTAGTGCTTTTCCGCCGCGGTTGTAAGCCAGCCGCGGCGGAAAAGCTGCGGACCTAAACCATGACCCACCAGCCATCCTAATGTGGCGGTGGGTCCTGGTGGGTCCGCAGAGGATTTTCCGCATCCTCCGGGCCGGCGGTGGCTTCCGCCGGCCCGGAGGATGCGGAAAATCCTCCATCCTAATGACCCCCTATATATGGTCTATAACCTATGGTTTTTTCAGTGAATTTTCAAGGTTTTGTAAATGCTAATTCCTAACTATATATGGTCTATAACCTATGGTTTTTTCAGTGAATTTTCAAGGTTTTGTAAATGCTAATTCCTAACTATATATGGTCTATAACCTATGGTTTTTTCAGTGAATATATATATATACATACATATATAAACATATATCATCTGTATATCTATATAAATACAAACATAAATGCATGCATACATATACTTATATGCATACAGATGCATGTTATTTACATGAAAGTTGAAAAAACACTAATAAAAGCAAAGCTAAAAAGCCATCTCATTACAAACAGAATGGCTTTAACTTAAACGAGGGCGAGATCTATTGCATTTTCAATGCTTGTTTACTTTGGTTCCATCAAGAAGGCATTCAGATGTGTCACACATTTGCCATAAATTCTGAATGTTAGCACTCTAGTTGCACATTAGATCACTGTAGTAAAGCTACTGCTCACCAGGGACGTCTGCTGCTGGTATTCAAAGTGCATGTTTCAGTCTGCATGTCAGAATTTTTTTAATGAAATAGATGAGGATTTGAGAAGTCACTCAAAATGATCCCTAATTTTTCTTTCTGAAGCACTAATCATACTTTCTATGGCAAAATTAACCCCCTCATGTTGTTCCTTTTTAAATTGAGTGTTTTCAGACTTACCACTTCATTCCAATCAAGATGGCTTCTGGTGTGCCATACTTTTGTCATAAGTAAGACTGTTAGCGCTCTAGTTGTTCTTTAGAACAGTCTGGGACAATCTGTCATTGGGCTATACTTGGGGTACATCTGGGTGATATTTGGGCTACATTTAGGCTCTTTTGTCTCTGGTGGCCATCTTGGGAGACTGTATGTCAGAATTTTTTAATGAAATTGAAGAGGGTTTGAGAAGTCACTCAAAATGTGCCCTAATTTTTCTTTCTGCAGCACTAATCATAATTCATATGGCAAAATATACCCCTCATTTTGTTCCTTTTTAAATTAAATGTTTTAAGAGTTACCACTTTATTCCAATCAAGATGGCTTCAGGTGTGCCATACCTTTGTAATAAGTAGGACTGTTAGCGCTCTAGTTGTTCTTTAGAACACTCTGGGACATTCTGTCATTGGGCTATACTTGGGCTACATCTGGGTGATATTTGGGCTACATTTGGGCTCTTTTGTCTCTGGTGGCCATTTTGGGAGACTGCATGTCAGAATTTTTTAATGAAATAGAAGAGGATTTGAAAAGTCACTCAAAATGTGCCCTAATTTTTCTTTCTGCAGCACTAATAATACCTTCTATTGCATAATATACCCCCTTATTTTGTTCCTTTTTAAATTAAATGTTTTAAGAGTTACCACTTTATTCCCATCACGATGGCTCCAGGTGTGCTATACCTTTGTAATACGTAGGACTGTTAGCGCTCTAGTTGTTCTTTAGAACACTCTAGGAGGCTGCAGTAGAACACAAAGGAATCAACTGACAGTCTCTGTCCTTGTTGGATGTACATGTTTTACTGAGAATGTCAGACTTCATTTTCACATGACTGAGAAAGATAATGTGAATTTACAGAAAATATGCTTTCAGTTTAGCTTATAGATCCCCTTCCAAACCACTGTGGGAAAATCATGAGATATTAGTTTTCTTTCAAACAATATTCATGATATCACAGCAGAAGGTTTTTTCACATGGTAAAATCACCTTAGAACCCACCACAATTCCTAAAACGAGTATGGTACCATCAACAAATGATTTATAATGTAACTAAAGTCCTAAAACCCTCTATTAACTACAATGCTTTTTAATGAGGTGCTATCATGTATATTGGTCCCAAGATGGCTGCCAACACTTCTTGGATGAACTGCTGACAGCCAATCAGATCAGATGTGTGGTTAGGCTCCGCCCAGATATATATCTTTTTTTGAACCTAAATTACTCAAAATCCACTGGAGCACATATATTGAGACCTAGCAAAGGCACATCGGGCTAACAGTCCCTACAATTTTGCCAAGTTTCGTGCAAATCCATTCAGCCGTTCGAGCTAAAAGTGAGGCCAACCGCCCTATGGAAATTAACATGGGAAAAACGCGTTTTGGGACCCCCCTTTTTTCTCGGCCCCACCTTGATGAAACCCCCCCAAATTGTAAGGGGCTGCTCAGAAACAAAATGTTCCATTTTCCTGAAACTTTCAGCCAATTCCGTCCACAAACGCCAAAGTTATTAGACATAGAATTTTCAAAAATCCCATAGAGAAAAAATCCTAACTATATATACCTACTGGCGACCGCCAGTAGGTAATACATACATACATACATACATATATATAGATACATATATACATATATATATATATATATATATATATATATATACATATACATATATATATTACCTACTGGCGGTTGCCAGTAGGTAGTTATAGTTAGGATTTTTTTCAATGTTAAATCTCAAAATTCTATTTGGAATAACTTTGGCGCTGGTTGACGAATCTGCCTGAAAATTTCCTCAAAATGGCCTCGTCGAGCTCCGGTCCTTCCCTGAAAGTTTGGGGGGGATGCGTCAAGCGGGGGCCGAGATAAAAGGGGGGTCCCAAAACGCGTTTTCCCCATGTTAATTTCCATAGGGCGGTCGACCTCACTTTTAGTCCGAACGGCTGAATGGATTTCCACCAAACTTGGCAAAATTGTAGGGACTGGTAGCCCGATGTGCCTTTGCTATGTCTCAGGATATGTGTTCCAGTGGATTTTGAGTAATTTAGGTTCACAAAAATATATATATCTATGGCAGTGCCCCGGTACGCGCTCCGGGGAGCGCTCCGGGCGCGCCACGCGACTTGCGCACAGAAAGCTGATTGGCTCTCGGGTGTCTGTAACCATTCGAAACAGTGCTGAGCGGCCGCCATCTTGTGTCTCGGTAGGATAGAGACACAAGAGGTGGAAAAAAAAGGGGGAAATGACCATAAGGGGGCAGGGATAGACCCCCCTGACCCCTAGGTTTGATGTGGGGGCCATAAAAAAAATATTTTTGATTTGCGCGGGGGGGGCGCCCGTACGTGCACCGGGCAGCGGACCGGGGAGCGTACCATGTGGAAACATTAATAATAGAGTTTTTAAAAAATTTAGCCTTTTTTTGAAATTGGAGGTAGTTCTAAAAAGAACTGTTTTTTTTCTTCTTTTTGTTGTTTTATATTTTTTTAATGTTTTTTTAACCATTTTGTACTTTTTTGGGGTTTTCAGAACACTTTTATATTGTTTTTGTATTTTTCGAGGGGAGAAACGAAAAAACAGGGAATTGAAAATTGCTCAACTGGAGCGAAAAAAAAAGAAAATAAATAATTAGGGTTGATTGGGGCATTTGTGGTTGTCCCCAGCAAGGACGATGAGCTTTACGCTCTGTTCTCCGTAGGAGATGGTCTTCCCACAATATTTACAGGTGATTCTGAAATCTGCAAATCGGGGCTGAATGCACGGCATCGTCTCACTTTCCTCTGGTGCAGACGCAGTGGGTTGCTTCCTTTTTGAGCTGGTTCTTGTTGATTGGGGAGGGTTACTGGCCAGTTCCCTCATCTCTGCAGCAGAATAGTTTATAGGATGCTTGCGCTGCATGTGGCGGATCATCGTGTGATTTCCAAAGGAATATTTTTTATTAGGGTTCCCCCTAGAAAGTTCCATGTCACAGATCAGGCAAGTCACCTTGGCTGCATTTACCTTTTTCTTCCCCTGTGGAACCGAAATAAACTCCCAAATAATGTGTGGTCTGGGCTGGTATGGGGTATTTTGTTCTTGGAGAAATGTTCTCCTCCCTTCTTCCTCCTCCTCCTCCTCTTTCTCCTCCTGTTGACCACCAATGAAATCTTGTGGTGGTCCTCTTGGTTGTTGTGGTGGTGGTGGTGGTGGTGCAGATGCACCAGCTGCTGCTGCTACTGAAGCCATTATAAAGATCAAAATGGTACAGAGAGGTACAAGCAGGTCTTCCTCAGTCAAAGGACAAAGTCAGAAGAAGGAAAAAAGGTGTGGTCTTTCATCAGAAGGAAAAAAAAATGTTTTGAACCAATGAAAAGTGTTATTTTCAGGTCACATGACCAGTGGCTTCATTATTATGAAACCAAAATTGTTATGAACCAATGAAAAGTGTTATTCTCAGGTCACATGACCCGACGCGCTTACGCTACGCGCCCCGGGGTGCGCCCGGGGGCGCGCTCCGGGTCGTGTAGCGTAAGCGCGTTGGAAGTTTACGATGCGCGACCGTATTTGCACGAGTGCTTCCGGGTGCGCTTACGCCGTGCGTTTCACGCAGACGCGGCTACGCGATACGTCACGATCATGTTTTCATTCGCGATAAAGGCGCTTACGGGACGCTACCCGGTACGCGCCCCTGGGCGCTTCATATAATTACGCTGGGTCGCGCTCCGGGTCGTGTAGCGTAAGCGCGTCGGAAGTTTACGATGCGCGATCGTATTCGCACGAGTGCTTCCGGGTGCGCTTACGCCGTGCGTTTCACGCAGACGCGGCTACGCGATACGTCACGATCATGTTTTCGTTCGCGATAATGGCGCTTACGGGACGCTACCCGGTGCGCGCCCCGGGGCGCTTCATATAATTACGCTTTCCGGTGCGCTCCCCGGGGCGCGCACCGGGAGCGCACCAAGGCAAAAAAAAAAAATATATATATATATATATATATATTAAAATATTTGGAAAAAATTGTAGGGACTGGTAGCCCGATGTGCCTTTGCTATGTCTCAAGATATATGCTCAAGTGGTTTTAACGAAAGTTAACTTTGAAAAAATATATATTGGGCTACATTGGATTGTATATATGTTAGAGCCCAAATGTAGCCCAATGTAGCCAAATGTAGCCCAAAGATGGCCACCAGAGACAAAAAAAACAAATGTAGCCAAAATATTAGCCAGATGTAGCCCAAATATAGCCCAATGACAGAATGTCCCAGAGTGTTCTAAAGAACAACTAGTGCGCTAAAAGTCTGAATTATAAACTGAGATTTATAGTTAGGAATTAGCATTAAAAAAAACTTTGAAATTCACTGAAAAAACCATAGGTTTCACACCAGTTATAGTTAGGAATTTGCATGATATGGGTATCTCAATTTAAAAAAAAAATGTAGTTTCTATTTTTGAATATGTGTTTCAAGTGTTACATTACAGTGAAAGGAGGTCTGTCACTATGTCACTATGTCACAAGGATGGTGTCATCAGTGATGTCATGAGTGATGTCACTGACCATGTCATGAGTGATGTAATATGTGACGTCATCAGCAGTGCATTGCGCGCGCAAGTTATAGTGAGTCCAACTAACTATAACGTGGGAATTTCATTGGTTTTATATCAGTAAAATTTCCAGCTAACTATAACTGGTGTGAAACCTATGGTTTTTTCAGTGAATATATATATATATATATATATATATATATATATATATATATATATATATATATATATATATATATATATATATATATATATACATATATATATATATATATATATATATATATATATATATATATATATACACATATATATATATATGACACATTGTATAATTTGTATAATTATTACTTTTGGCATTTACCTCTTGTTTTTCTAACCGATACTGTGGTTCTGGAATTCTGGGCCCTGCTGTAATACTGGTACCGAGGTCCAACACTCGTGTCTCAAAACATCATCGTACCATGACGAATTTGGTATCGGCAGACCGGTAATGATTAGGACATTCTCCCTGTGCATTTGCGTCGTGATCGAGCGATGCTAATACCCTTAAATCATGGTTTTCGTTCTGGACCCTCGGACTCCATTTTGTGAACGGCATCCATCTTATGGCTTGCCCTCATATAAGTCAATTGATTAAAGCCGAGCTTGATCTAAAAGGACACGTCCACCTTAGCTGACTTCCCCATGACCTGGCCGAGCTGACTCCACTGCCTCCAGCCAAACCTGTTCAGGCAGTCCCCTCGCCCAGTGGCCGAATAAGATAGCATCAATGCACAACATGCCATAAACCATTCACTACATACCGACCATGTTTTCTACACACATACACCTGTCCATGTTCCTTGTTTATGGCCAGTTTTATGACAAGGAGGTGCCCTGTTTTATTGGGGTTTCATCGATATCTGATGGGAGTTCTGGGCCTGGCTGGGTAATCTATCACAACCTGGACATCTAAAATATGGGTTGGCCAGCATGACTTCGCTCTTTGCCTTGTTATAGAAATATGTGTATAACCGTATTGTAAACTGAAGAATTCTTGCCTGCAGCTGTTATTTATGTATATAAGGAGAAGGCTGGTTCTGTAAAAACGAACAGTCTCCTGAGAACTTACGACCCGTGCTGTTGTAATTCTAGGACGCATGTTACTTGGTTGCAACCAATAAAACTCGATCTCTGACTTCACCTAGAAGACTCTGTGTTTCTGTGGTCCGGAACAGGGAGAACTCAGAGGTCTTCGGGTGTTATCCCCTGGCACCACCGGGTTCCTAAAAACCCGGCACCTCAGTTGGCGCCCAACTCGGGGCGGTATCAAGCGGCATCGGTCCAAGCCAGATGTTCGTGAGGAGCTTCGTGTGAAAATTCCGGAGGACGGCCAGCCACTTCAGCGACCCCTGTATGTCGACGTGGTACCGAAGGTCTTTGCTGCGAGGTTCCCCGCGTCCCGACAGCTACGAAGGACTGCTGCCCTGACTATCGCCCTGTTTTGGACCCAGTGATCCTTGGTAGAGCGAAACGATAGACGAGTCTTCTAGTGACGTCATCGATCTTCAATAACTTCAGTTAAGTATAAGTGGAGCGTCTCCCAGTCCTTAGTTTTGTTCTTAGTTTTGGTATCTTTGAGATACACCTTGTTTGGAACTTGCAAGCACCAAAACCGAGGGATTTGTGTATTCACGAAAATATCATAATTAGATAATCCCTTGAAGTTTGAAGCTAGACTAGTGAGCAAAGATGCCTGGTCTTAGCAGACTTGGAAACTTGTTTTGTCTTGGTTGTAGTAAGGACTCCCGATTAGAGGATTCGTGTCCGGTTCCTCCGATTGGAACTCCAACATATGAATTATATATAAAGCACGGAGTAGGCCCTATCACATATAATGAAGTGTGGATAAAATACACCCGCAAGGATGGTGTTTTAAAATGGCCCCAATATGGTAGCTTTGACTCAGAAATTTTAGATAACCTCGAGGTCAAATTGTTCAAGAAGAAAGCCCGGCCGGCGATGTTTGACTCTTTTCGCTTATGGCGCAAAGAAGCCAAACAGAAAGAAATAAAATTAGCAAAGAAGAATAAAAGAGGTATGTCAATGGTGCAAGCCGCCATCGTATACAGGGATAATGAGGAAGAGCAAGAAGGTGAACAAATGCTCAGAAGCAAGAAACTAGCAGTAGATAAATGTTACCCGATGTTACCCCATGAAGGACAAGATTCGAAGGGAACACCCGAGAAAGATCCATTAATGTCCCATTTATTGAATTCACCACCCCCGTATACATCGAGTATTACTGGACCCCTTAAGCGTTTTGTTATACCGCGCCCCGGCGCACGAAATGCAGCTCTTGCACAAGCACCAGCTCCTCTTCAGCTGGTTCCTACTTCTCCGGCGCTGCCCTCTCAAGGGCCGCCGCCTTTGCTACATACTCCATCTACTTCTTCTACAACCTTGCCTACTGCTCCAACTGTTTGTCCTGATACTACTTCTGCCACTGCTTCGACTTCCTCTGCTATTGCCTCGACTTCCTCTTTACATCAGCCTGTCTTTTCCGGCACATCTGCTTCTCCGCAAGCTTCTCCTTCTGTTCGACAGAGAGTGGCAAGTACTGTCACTGGTCTGTTCTCACCTTTCTTTGGGTCGCCTAAAACGACCCCTAAAACAGGACGTAGACAGTTGCGTAGTCAACTGCCTGATTACGAGGAAAGAGAAGTGCTGAATGAGTTAGCACGCAAATGGGTTACTGACACTGTTAGATACGATGTTCAGTCTGTTATGGAGGTCTTCCAACAATGGGATGCACCCACTCAGAGATATGTATTCGAAGAGATGTGTGTATATCTTTGTGAAGATTTGGAGACAAACGATCCAAAATGCAAAATGAAGGAATTATTCCGTATGCGTTTCAAGTTCTATGAAGGCATGATTGTAGGTGCCGACGTTGAAAAAGCAATAGATTTGTTGTTATCTTATAGGAGTAAGGGAAATGTCTCTAGATCATTGTATGAGGATGACATGTCAGGTAGGAAAAAGGCGCGACAGTACCCTATGAGAGAAGTTCCTCCAGTTTGGAGGGAAAGTGATGCGAATGCAAATCCACCCGTTCTGCCGCATTTCCAGCGTGTATGGGTACATGTCCCCTGGAAAAGATCTGAAGTTTTAGCACTCAAGCAGACATTACCTGATGCACGTAAAAATCCTGCAGGGTACTATAAGGAGTTATCACAGACGGCCAGCTCCTGTATAATGAATTTAGCAGATGTAGACATGTTGTTTGGGAATGTCATTCCGCAGCCTTTATGGAGTAAGATTCGTCATACAGATCATGATCAAGAACTAGGCGACACATGGGCTAATATTACTGCTACAGATGCTAGACAAATTGGTGGTTCTAAACCTGAGCCTTTAGTAGCTGAACTTCCTGGTAGAATTATCACGTACATGAAGACCTTAATGCCTGAATTGCGTGTAAATTGGAACAAGTTGTCTGCGTGCAAGCAGAAGAAAGATGAGAATGTGTCTGACTTTTTCACAAGGTTTGAAGAGACTTTCGTCGATCATAGTGGTCAGGATATGGCTACCGAGGGTGGCCAAAGATTGTTTGTAAACAAATTTGTACATAATTTGCTTCCTGAACTGTGCAATAAACTGAAAGATTCAGAGAGTGCTTGGGCTGTTTCCACGTCAGCGCAGATTTTAGCCACAGCCCAGTACTACGAAAATAGGCGCAAAGACGAGCTAGATAAGGCAGACAAAAAGACTAAAGATTTAAAAACTAAAGTTCTTCTCCAGCAAGCCTATCCGCCTCGCACTCCTAGTCAGCCCAATTATCAACAACCACAGCAGTATTCGAGAAACCCGCAAGGGAACGAGTTTTCCCATCAGTGTTTGCCTTATGGCCCGAATCAGTGTGCCTATTGCAAATAAGAGGGTCATTTCAAAAATAATTGTCCAGCTCTAGCGCGACGTCTAAATGGTGTTTCCGGTGCAAGAGGTAGAGGTGTTCAACAGGCTCCTAGGGGTAGGGGCCGTGGAAATTTCCCCCAGAATACGACTTCTTTTCCGCCTCAGAATTCTATGAATAGCTTTGATCAACAGAATAATGCGTCTTCTAGGTCAGCTCAGTACTATGCTGATGACTATTACGCCGAAAACGAGAATGAGAGTAATAATTGCTAGGACAGCCATGGACAAAGAGAGGGAGTTGTTTCAGTTCCAGTAGATCAGAATGGACCTTATGTCGAGGTGATTACATCAGGAGTGTCAGAGCCATTTCTGCTGGATACTGGTGCTACAAAAAGTTCTATTATGCACTCAAAACTTCCTGGTGCACCTTTGTCTGGCGAAATGAATGTTTCAGTAGGTTTCTCTGGCGCCCCTGTTAGAAACCCGATTTCTAGTCCTATGCCCCTTTCTGTTGGCCCATGCGAATTAGAAGCACCCCTCATTCTTACAACAGGTTGCGGCGAAAATTTGTTAGGTTTAGATTTGTTAAAGAGATTATATGCGACTTTGTACTGTTCTCCTTCGGGAGTACAACTTACCCTAGGTAAGAAAGTGATTTCCCCAATGTATTTGTCAAAGGAAAATATTCCAACTGAATTGTCATCTCTTCCAGATATACTTTGGGCTACTGGTTCAAATGATGTAGGTCGTTTGGAGATAGCACCGTATGTCATAACATTGTAAGCCAATGTTAGGTTGCCACGTATTCCCCAATACAAGATCTCTAGCGAATGCGAAAAGGCGTTGTTAACGATCATTTACGATCTGATCGAGAAAGATGTCATTGAAGAGACAACAGGCAACATTTGTAACAGTCCTGTTTTGCCTGTCCTAAAGCGTACTGATCATTCACAGCCCCCTGTGTACAGATTTGTGATTGATCTCAGAGAAGTGAATAAGATTGTTGTACCACAGTTTCCAGTTGTCCCCGACATTACTGCCTTATTGACGATGGTTCCAGCTTCAGCCACTTGGTTTTCGGTGATTGACCTGAAGAACGCCTTCTTCAGCATCCCGATTGCTGAGGAAAGCAGAGATATTTTCGGCTTCAATTTAGGAGGACGAAGCTTCCGCTTCAAGCGCGCTCCTCAAGGCTACTGCGAAAGTCCATCACTATTCAGTCAGGCTCTGAAAACAAAACTAGACATGATTGTCCTACCTGATGGTGCAACTCTGATACAGTATGTGGACGATCTGCTGATCGCTGCAGACACTGAAGAAATTTGCAAGCAAGCCACATTGTCGTTATTGCGTCACTTATGTGACATGAAGCACAAAGTCTCTCTTTCAAAACTGCAATTTTGTCGACAAGAAGTGACCTACTTAGGTCACATCTTATTGAAGGAGGGAAGGAGATTGACCCCAGAAAGAATACGGGCAATTGCGAGATTGAGTGCCCCAGGACACAGAGAGAAGTTCGGGCTTTCTTGGGCATTACATCGTACTGTAGACAATGGATACCGAATTTCTCACTACTGGCTAAACCTTTGCTGGCACTAATCTGTAAGGATACACCAGATCCTATGCCCTGGTCTGAAGGTTGTCAGACAAGTTTCCACGAGTTGCGTGATGCATTGTGTTCGGCTCCTGTGTTGGGCAACCCCGACTACAGTAAGCCTTTTACATTATATGTCCATGAGAAGGAAGGTTGCGCATTATCAGTCCTGACACAATACTTTGGGGACAAACAGCGTCCATGCGCGTATTTCTCAGCGACTCTAGATCCTGTGGCTAAGGCATTACCAAGTTGCTTGAGGGCCACTGCTGCAGCAGCTGTCTGTATTCGACAGTCTGCTGGGTTAGTCATGAATAATACTCTGATCGTTATGGTCCCACATGCAGTAGACATTTTACTAAACAGAACAAAAACACAGCATTTAACTAGTGCTCGACTGTCCAGCTATGAGTTGACACTATTAGCAAGTCACATACACATAAAGAGGTGTTATACACTCAACCCCGCTACGTTATTACCCATTTCGGCAGAGACAGATGAGGTTGAAAAACATGATTGCTGCTTTAGGACAGAAGAAGAGACAAAAGGGAGAGTAGACTTGCAGGACACTCCCCTTCCTGAATGTAATGATACTTTATGGGTTGATGGTTCATGTTTCAAGTTGCCAAATGGTGATACGACTGCAGCATATGCTGTAACGACGTTGCACACGATTGTAGAGACTGCGCGCATTCCGCATAATTCTGCGCAAGCAGCAGAGTTAGTTGCACTTACAAGAGCGTGTGTGTTGGCAACAGGAAAGCGAGTGAATGTGTATACTGATAGCCAATACGCCTTCGGCGTGGCCCACAGTTTTGGAAGATTGTGGCGTGAACGTGGGTTCTTGACGTCACATGGTGCAAAAATCCAACATGGTCAGCTAGTGAACGACCTTCTCGAGTCACTGACCTTGCCCCTACAAGTTGCAATTGTGAAATGCAGTGCACACAGAAAGATTCAAGATGATGTTGGTCGTGGGAATGCATTTGCAGACGAGGTTGCAAAAGAGACTGCAAGGAACACAATGAGTCGGATGTACGTTGTAGGTCCTGCGAGATGGATTGCTGATGTGGGTATGTGTGAGGACACTATTGAAAGTGTGAAGTCTATACAATCTGATGCCACTGAGAAAGAGGTGAACGAATGGAGAGAAAGCAAGGGTAGATTGGATGCAAATGGTTGTTGGGTCGAATTGTCAGAACATCAGCGATGGCTATTACCTGACGCATATGTACTTGCAGTGGTGACAATGGCCCATGGAATGGCGCACATCAGTGTGAAAGGAATCTGTAAACTGTTGGCCCCAGTATGGCAGAATAGTGGTATCCCAAAATGCGCGGAGAATTTGGTCAGGAACTGTAAGGTGTGTTTGAAGCACAATCCCGGTAGGGGAACCCCAACTCCAGCTGGTCATTTTGCGCCTCCAACGTATCCGTTCGAGGTTTTGCAGCTCGATTTCATCCACATGGAGAGGTGCAACAACTTGAAATACGTGCTTGTTGTTGTTTGCGCCTTCTCCAGGTGGGTGGAAGCGTATCCCCTTAAGGACAACACCGCCTTGTCAACTGCCAAAGCCCTTGTCAAGGAATTCTTCCCTAGATTTGGCATGCCTAGAATTGTCTGGAGTGATAACGGAAGTGAATTTGTGGGACGAGTGATGAAGAGAGTGTGTGAGTGTCTAGGCATACACCAGAAATTCCACGCTGCAAATCACCCCCAATCAGCGGGATTAGTAGAGTGCTACAACGGCACGTTAAAGTTAAAACTAGCCAAGATCCAAGCCAGCACAGGTCTTAAATGGCCTGACGCCCTGCCTTTAGCACTCCTGTCTACCAGAATGATCATCCACTCTAGCCTAGGACTTAGCCCCCACGAAATCGTGTTTGGGCGCCCAGCAAACATATGGGGAGTGCCAAGGCCAAAGAAACTGGGTGAAATAGAGCACCCTGTACTGCTTGACTATTTGTGTGAATTGACAACTAAATTGCGTGTTTTACACCAACAGGTCCGCAGCTCCTCTCCACCAGCGTCTGATGATCCAGGCCACGCCATTGAACCTGGCTCCTGGGTCCTAGTCCGGAACTTCAGGCGAACCAAGAACGAGGAGCCTCGCTGGACCGGACCTTTCCAGGTCCTGTTAACTACCCGCTCTGCAGTACGTGTCCACGGCAAGAAACATTGGGTGCACGGCGCCCATTGCAAACGGGTCCCGTTGCCCCTTCCATATGACCGATGGGTCCAGGAGGGAATCGCTGACTCTGAGACCGAATCCGTACCGCGCTTTGCGCCCTTCAGCAATGTACGATTGAAAGAAACTGGCACAGGAAAGGAGAGTGATCGTATTTTGCAAGGGTTTGTGCCACCGTCGATGCAGTTGGACACTACAGAACCTAAAATATTGTTTGAAGACCACACCATACCTGGGAAACAACAATATAATCTGAGGTCGAGAAAAAGGGACTAATAAAAGCAAATTAATGCAATTCTCCTTTCCCCCAAGAACTATTTTTGATTTTGCAGCTCTCTCGCCCAGGGAACTTGCTCATTTTTGATTTTCGAACCGCCATCCGGTTCTGCTGCTAGGGTCGCGGTTGACGGTCTGGGGAGTGCAGCTGGGGACGTTTAGGTCAACGGTTCTGGTTGGTCTGAGGGAATTACCCCGGACCAAACGGAAAGCACTCCTTGGCAGAATCAATCTCCCACCGCGGGCAGCAACTAGAGGATGGAGTTTCCTAGGGTAGAGAGACCTGCTAGACCAACGAACTTTAAGAGGAAAATATGCACTGTGATAACCAGAAAAAGATTCTTGATGACATGTATTTTAATGTTGTGTAGCATAATGATGTTCTTGATTGGCTATACTTTGTTCACGTTTCGAGTTACCTTTGTACATAACACTCAGCCCACACCTCCTCCCACTGTTTCCCCGCACTCCTTTCACCCCCTACCAGAACACGAGTCTGCCAGAAGATTAGAATTTGTAAATAACTCATTCATCCAACTCCTACACCAGCACCAATCTATAATGAACACAGCGAACTGTTGGATATGTGGACTTATGCCGCACACAACCGAGAAGGGCATCCCTTACTTCGTCCTGCCATTCAGTTACTATGGTTCTCTGTGGGCTTTTCAGACAATGTTCCTGTTTGCCATAGAACCATATCCCCCGCGTCCCATAGGGAGCAATTCCAGCAACAAGGCACTAGTGGCAGGAATAAGGAATATGAGCAGGGACATTGACACGTATCGGACAATTCCCAAAGATGAGTTTACCCCGTACAGTAGATGGAACATCACTCAGTATGGGATTTCTTTGAGTAAGAGCCAGAAAACACAGAAATCCTCCCCGGTTTGGATAGTACCCCACCGAGGTCACCTATGTCTGCAAGGTATTGGCAGGGATCCCAAAGCACAGTTGGGGAAGAGCGTATGCACGGAAACATATGTGTTCGTATCCCGAACTTCCCCTCCATTTTTAGCGGCTAAGGGTACATACTTCATCTGCCATGATAAAGCATACACATGGTTGCCCCCTGACTTCTCGGGCACATGTTTTATCTCGTTTCTGCTGCCACCCACCTACACGGCCGGGGCAGATTACCATCGGACAAGGACAGTTAGGGGTGTCGTGAGTCAAGACGACACTGCGGGTCAAGAGTTTGGGGACTTCGCAAAGGGTTTTCTGCCGTTTTGGGGGCCTATGGTGAACAGCAGGAACATTCGCCAGTTAACGAGGGTAGTCGAATCCGCCGTGACCGAAACGGCCGGTGCCCTTAGTAACTTGACAGCTGAGCTTCAGTCGGACCGACTTATGACTCTTCAGAACAGGGTTGCCCTAGATGTCATACTTGCCGACCGTGGTGATGGAAAACTCTGATCTTCATTGGGATGATCTTAGCCATTCTGTTTATGTTCTGCCTGTTTGTGCAGTGCGCTCCTGCAATATGTGGCCTCTGTGCTACTTCATGTGTAAGGAAGCCTGTGTCAAGGGACGAATTGAGCAACAGAATGATGCTACAGCAGCATCTCCATGAATTCATTAATACAGATTTGGACTCAGATTAACATGAGTTATTGCCTAATATGAGGGCAAAAGTAGGGTCTGTGGTTCTGGAATTCTGGGCCCTGCTGTAATACTGGTACCGAGGTCCAACACTCGTGTCTCAAAACATCATCGTACCATGACGAATTTGGTATCGGCAGACCGGTAATGATTAGGACATTATCCCTGTGCATTTGCGTCATGATCGAGCGATGCTAACACCCTTAAATCATGGTTTTCGTTCTGGACCCTCGGACTCCATTTTGTGAACGGCATCCATCTTATGGCTTGCCCTCATATAAGTCAATTGATTAAAGCCGAGCTTGATCTAAAAGGACACGTCCACCTTAGCTGACTTCCCCATGACCTGGCCGAGCTGACTCCACTGCCTCCAGCCAAACCTGTTCAGGCAGTCCCCTCGCCCAGTGGCCGAATAAGATAGCATCAATGCACAACATGCCATAAACCATTCACTACATACCGACCATGTTTTCTACACACATACACCTGTCCATGTTCCTTGTTTATGGCCAGTTTTATGACAAGGAGGTGCCCTGTTTTATTGGGGTTTCATCGATATCTGATGGGAGTTCTGGGCCTGGCTGGGTAATCTATCACAACCTGGACATCTAAAATATGGGTTGGCCAGCATGACTTCGCTCTTTGCCTTGTTATAGAAATATGTGTATAACCGTATTGTAAACTGAAGAATTCTGGCCTGCAGCTGTTATTTATGTATATAAGGAGAAGGCTGGTTCTGTAAAAACGAACAGTCTCCTGAGAACTTACGACCCGTGCTGTTGTAATTCTAGGACGCATGTCACTTGGTTGCAACCAATAAAACTCGATCTCTGACTTCACCTAGAAGACTCTGTGTTTCTGTGGTCCGGAACAGGGAGAACTCAGAGGTCTTCAGGTGTTATCCCCTGGCACCACCGGGTTCCTAAAAACCCGGCACCTCAATACACGGTTTGATTACTCTGGAAGGGTAATTGTTGTGTTAATGTGCACTTCTTATCCATTACAAGATGGTGCCCGTATTTGATCTAGGGTTTGTCCTTCACCTATGTCTGCAACCACTAGGAGGGTTTTAAATGATATCATGTGCTTAGTGTCATTGACGCTGACGAAGGCTGACGCCGAAACGCGTTTATTGTTGACTTTCAAAATAAACTAAGACTGCTGTGAAATCTATCACCCCCGGACTGCTGTTGTTCCTTTGGAGTAAGGGGACCCTTGAGCGCTTATGTTTAGCGAGCGTCCACAGCCCGCGTACTGCACCCGCTCCTTAGTGCTCGAGATCCTTTTGTGGAAAACTGAGCGTTTTTGAACTTCTTTCTCGAGCACCGCCGCCAGCTATAATCTGTCTGGGCACGCATTGACTCCGCAAGGCTTTAATTGGAGTTAAAAGGATTGCCGAGGATTGCCGAACGGAGAACGCCGTCCACGCGCTGTATTCTCCATCGCGTCTGAGCCGGTCAGCCCGCTACCCATATGTGACGGGGAGGCGGGTCAGGATGATGACAGTAACGTTGTAACCGCAGACGGATGGTCTGCTCTACCGTTGACCCCCCTTTCTGTCACCCTCATACAGACTGATGCCACCGCTACGGGACCTGTGGATTGGTGGTCGGCAGTCCCGCGGACCCCTCCTGCCATGCCTGCGCTGTCTGAAGAAGCCGGTCTGCAGGATTGGGGCACGAAGGAGACCGATAGTGTATGGCACTATGCTCCGATAGAAGAACACGGTCCCTTTAACTGTGGACTGCGAGCCGGCGTAACCACGCCCCCTGCAAGCATCGAGGAGTCAAATGCCGGAAGGGAGAAGGAGACGACGGACGGCGTTTCCCTGGAGGCGACAGGAGTGTTGGAGTGGAGACGGAGAGAAGCGGAGTCGAGTTGCGAAGGCGGAGGAAGAGAGCGAGGACGGAGCCCAGCTGAGAGCGACAAGCCAGGAGGCCACCGATTTGGCGCTTCGCCCTGCCACGGTCCCACGGGAGGAACGTGGCTGGACAAGGTACGGGGTTCTGTGGCTGGCTGGGTGGGGAGGAGCGACCCGAGCAAGCTGAGAGACCCGGTGTAAATAGTGTACAGCCTATAGATTCCCTCCCCCCTCACGAGCACTATTGAACGGCTTTAGTTAAATGAGCACTGGTTTCCCTCACTCCCCGGGCCCTGGCAAATCGTGTACGGACGTACCAGTGATTGTGCCTTTCTTCTCTTTATTTTCTGGGACACCTCCGGACGAGTCCACGTTACCTTGAAGACTCCACCTGCCTTCTGAACCAACGCGAGGGTCGAGTTAAAGGACTGCATTCTGGAGTATTCCGGATTCACGAGAGGTGTCAGGAAGGAGACCTCGGACTTTGCCAAATTACGTGTGACTGCTAAGAGGCGTAAAGCTTATCTAAAAATAAAACCATCTTTAAGAGCACTTTTCCCTGACTCTGCCTCGTTAGACCATACTTCCCGGAGTCCTGACCCCTCTTCCTCGGGGTTGCACGTACCTGACCCTTTACAACTGGTGTCAGAAGTGGGATTAACATCCCAGTCCACCTGTGATACCGAGATGGACGCCCTATTACAGCATTTGATAAAGGGACAGGAAAAACTGGAATGGGCTGTGGAACGCCAGATGACCTCGGCACAAGCTGACAGAGACCTCTTTAAGAACACTATAGCGGCTCAGATGGATAGTATGCAGAAAACCATGATCCCTCCCACCGGGGCGGTAACCCTAGAGAACAGAGGCCATGGGCCAAGCCCGTCCGGCATCTCACTGCAAAAATACGTACAGGGTGAAGACCCGGACGCCTTTTTGATGAACTTCGAGCGGGCTGCCAGAGCGCTGGGGTGGCCAGAGGAGAAGTGGCCCTTCTTCCTAGCCCCGCTCTTAACTGGGGAAGCCCAGTTCGCCTATCAAGTGGCGAATCCGGCGGGGAATGCTACGTATGCCGTGATAAAGAACGTGATCCTTGATCACCTAGGGCTTGATTCAGAAGCCTACCGCCTCCGGTTCCGCAAGGAAAAAGGGGTACCGGGAGAAAATCCAAAGACCCTCTTCTTCCGCTTGAAGATGATGGCGGATAAGTGGCTGAAGGCGGGTACCAGTACCAAAGAAGAGATCTTGGCCCAGATATACCTGGAGCAGTTTATGGAGGCACTCCCCTACGGTACCCAGAGGTGGCTGAGGCAACACTCCGGGCTTACAGTAGAACAGGCGATCGAGATGGCCGCCAACTATGCCCGAGCGCAACCACGGGGCATGGGTTGGGAAACGGAAAAGGCCTCCAGACAGCCGTCCTTGATGAAGAGCGACAAGAAGACAAAACCGGCTCTTGAGCCGTTCAGGCCTCGACCTCTTCGGATGGAGCCTCCGGTACCACGGGGTCCCCAATGTTTTGAGTGTGGCGAGTGGGGCCACATTGCTCGCCTGTGCCCCAGGAGAAGACC
This sequence comes from Lissotriton vulgaris, assembly GCF_964263255.1. Lineage (NCBI taxonomy): Eukaryota > Metazoa > Chordata > Amphibia > Caudata > Salamandridae > Lissotriton > Lissotriton vulgaris. Next base: position 54,912 of record NW_028244943.1, read on the forward strand.
TCCCGAGGAACCTATGGAGGTGGGGTACCTACCGAAGGCTGTCCTCTATTCCTCGGAGCTAGGAACCTCATTTCATGTAAGTATGAGGGTAAATGGGGTTTGTATTAAAGCCCTCCTGGACTCCGGGTGTAGACAGTCGGTGGTACAAGAGAAGTATGTCCTGCCCCACCAATATGACCGAGATGCCATAGTACACATAAGGTGTGTGCACGGGGACATCAGACCGTATCCTGTGGCCCAGGTGTCCGTTGCCGCTGACAACCAACCGGTTTGCTCCGTGAGGGTGGGAGTACTAAAAACACTACCAGAGGAAATGATCTTGGGAGTAGACAACCCGGGCTTCCTAGACCTGTTCAGGAAAACTGTATACGACTTACCCCTGTCAAAACAGACAGCACGATCGACTCTACTCACGGAGGAACCCTGGGTCCTAGATCGCAGCTTCCGCTTCGCACAAGCAGAAGATCGGACCCTCTACAATGCGTGGGAAGCGGCACAGGCATCCCAGGAAGATTCCAGCATCTCATACCCTAGGTTTGTAATAAAACGGGAGCTCCTGTACCGAGAGGCAGCGAGTGGAAAGGAGTTGCAACTCTTGGTACCTACATCCTTCCGAGAACAAGTGCTTTTCTTTGCACACGCGCATTTGACGGCAGGTCATGCGGGCAAGGAGAAGACAACAGAGAGCATTATCAGGCATTTCTACTGGCCTGGGATATACAGGGACGTGCAAGAATACTGTCGTAAATGCGAGATCTGCCAGAAGAAGAACTCCCACAAGCCCCCGGCAGCCCCCCTACAACCCATGCCAATCATCGGGGTACCCTTCGAGCGGGTAGGGATGGATCTCATAGGGCCCCTCCCAAAGACCCCCCGAGGACAGTTGTACGCCCTTGTAATAGTGGACTACGCGACCAGATACATAGAGGCCTTCCCCCTGAAATCCCCCACTACCGCCAATGTGGCGGAAAAGTTCGTGGAACTGTTTTCAAGGGTGGGATTCCCGAAGGAGGTAGTTACCGACCAGGGAACCCCCTTCACATCCCGCCTCATGAAAGAAATCTGTAAATCGTTAGGAATACGTCATCTAAAAACCTCGGTCTACCACCCTCAGACCGATGGCCTCGTAGAGAGGTACAATCAGAGCCTCAAAAACACCTTAAAGAAAATGCTAACCTCCGAAGGCCCGGCCTGGGACCGGCTACTACCATTAGCCCTGTATGTACTCAGAGCCCAAAAACAGAGCAGCCTGGGTCATTCTGCTTTCGAGCTGCTATATGGAAGAATACCTAGGACCTTGCTGGAGATCACGAAAGATGCGTGGGAAGAGCAAGAAGAAATAGAGAAAAATACCCCCTTGGAATACACAGCTCAACTGAGGTCCAAGCTGGGGAAACTACGCAGCCTGGCATATACAAACCTTGAACAAAAACAGAAACAACAAAAGAAGACCTATGACCGAGGGACCCGGCTCCGAAAGATGAGAGTAGGTGATTGGGCTCTAGTGCTTTTACCCTCTGTCACGAAGAAAACCGAGTGGGAAGGTCCTTATGAAGTAGTAGACACCATAGGTGAGACCACATATAGGCTAAGACTCTCCCCAGCAAAAACTCAGACCTACCACATAAATATCCTGAAAAAGTGGATTGGTCCACCTCCTCAGAGGGTTCACTTGGCTATCCCGAATAAACAGACGGAGGAAAACACCCTACGTCACCTAGTCATTAATCCGGAACTGTCGGACAAGCAACAACGGGAGCTACATGCCACCTTGACCCCCTTCACGACTGTCTTTTCGGATTTACCGGGGAAAACCACCCTGGTAGAACATAGGATTGAGACGATTCCAGGGAAGGTAGTGCGACAGCGGCCATACCGAATCCCCGCTGCCAGGAGGGAGGCAGTAAGACAGGAAGTAAGAGACATGTTGGAGTTAGGGGTAATACAACCGTCAACCAGCAACTGGGCCTCCCCAATAGTCATGGTGCCCAAGCCGGATGGCACTAAGCGCTTTTGCATGGACTTCCGGGCCTTGAATACAATATCCTCTTTTGACGCGTACCCCATCCCCCGGGTTGATGAATTAATCGAGAAGCTCGGGGAAGCGGTTTACATCACAACCATCGATCTGACCAAGGGGTACTGGCAAGTACCCCTTCGAATGGAAGACCGGAAAAAGACTGCCTTCATCACGGACGAAGGGCTTTTTGAGTTCAAGGTTCTCCCCTTTGGGCTTCATGGCGCCCCCGCCACTTTCCAGCGGCTTATGAACCGCATACTCAAGCCTTTCCCAACCTTTTGCTCTGCCTACCTAGACGATATAGTCGTCCATAGTAAAACCTGGAATGAACATCTACGACACATACAGGCCATCCTCAGGGCCCTGCAGGAAGCCGGCCTCCACATCAACGCGAGGAAGTCCCGGGCGGCTTTCACCAGAGTCAAGTATCTGGGGTACGTGCTGGGCGAGGGTACCATCGCTCCCCAAGACGAGAAAGTCCGAGCCATTAGAGACACCGGTTTCCCCACCAACAAAAGAGAGCTGCGCGCATTCTTAGGACTGATCGGGTATTACCGGAGGTTCATCCCCAGATTCGCTGAGCTGGCCACTCCTTTGACGAACCTCCTACGCAAAGACGTGAAGGTCAGGGAGATCCAGAATGCCCCCAAGGGGGCCTTGGAGGCCTTTCGGTCATTGAAGGAAGCAATCACATCGGCCCCCGTTCTGATGTCCCCGGACTTTACCAAAGCCTTCATACTCGCCAAAGATGCCTCGGAAACCGGCATTGGGGCTGTCTTGTCTCAGACGGACAGGGACGGAGTGGAACACCCTATCTTGTTTACGAGCAGGAAACTATACCCGAGGGAACAAAAGTACTCCACGGTGGAACGTGAATGCCTCGCCATTAAGTGGGCGGTGGAAAAACTGCAATATTATCTGGAGGGCCGCCCCTTTGTCCTTCACACGGACCATGCCCCACTGAGTTGGATGTACCGCAACCGTTCCCTCAATCAAAGGGTCCTTAGGTGGTTTCTATCCCTCCAACCGTTTTCCTTTACTGTGGTTCACAAGAAGGGTTCCGACAACGGGAATGCGGACTACCTGTCCAGAGTGCAACCTCTCCCCGATCGGGAGAGTCCAGGAGGGGAGGTGTGTGACGGGGAGGCGGGTCAGGATGATGACAGTAACGTTGTAACCGCAGACGGATGGTCTGCTCTACCGTTGACCCCCCTTTCTGTCACCCTCATACAGACTGATGCCACCGCTACGGGACCTGTGGATTGGTGGTCGGCAGTCCCGCGGACCCCTCCTGCCATGCCTGCGCTGTCTGAAGAAGCCGGTCTGCAGGATTGGGGCACGAAGGAGACCGATAGTGTATGGCACTATGCTCCGATAGAAGAACACGGTCCCTTTAACTGTGGACTGCGAGCCGGCGTAACCACGCCCCCTGCAAGCATCGAGGAGTCAAATGCCGGAAGGGAGAAGGAGACGACGGACGGCGTTTCCCTGGAGGCGACAGGAGTGTTGGAGTGGAGACGGAGAGAAGCGGAGTCGAGTTGCGAAGGCGGAGGAAGAGAGCGAGGACGGAGCCCAGCTGAGAGCGACAAGCCAGGAGGCCACCGATTTGGCGCTTCGCCCTGCCACGGTCCCACGGGAGGAACGTGGCTGGACAAGGTACGGGGTTCTGTGGCTGGCTGGGTGGGGAGGAGCGACCCGAGCAAGCTGAGAGACCCGGTGTAAATAGTGTACAGCCTATAGATTCCCTCCCCCCTCACGAGCACTATTGAACGGCTTTAGTTAAATGAGCACTGGTTTCCCTCACTCCCCGGGCCCTGGCAAATCGTGTACGGACGTACCAGTGATTGTGCCTTTCTTCTCTTTATTTTCTGGGACACCTCCGGACGAGTCCACGTTACCTTGAAGACTCCACCTGCCTTCTGAACCAACGCGAGGGTCGAGTTAAAGGACTGCATTCTGGAGTATTCCGGATTCACGAGAGGTGTCAGGACGGAGACCTCGGACTTTGCCAAATTACGTGTGACTGCTAAGAGGCGTAAAGCTTATCTAAAAATAAAACCATCTTTAAGAGCACTTTTCCCTGACTCTGCCTCGTTAGACCATACTTCCCGGAGTCCTGACCCCTCTTCCTCGGGGTTGCACGTACCTGACCCTTTACACCATATTTTCGGGTTGTTGCAGCATAGGCGGCAGAGTGTCTTGGAGGGTGGTACATCTAGCGGTCCTTCGGCCGAACTGGGTCCAAATGTATGAAAGTCACCAAAGTGATTGAACACGCACATGAGCATGTTTAGCGAAACGGAATGCTGCGCTGCGGCTAAAGACATCTTCAAGAGCCAAGGTACACCTACATCGGCTGCACAAACACCCGCGGTGACGGGCAATGACAAATTAAGTGAGAAAATGATGAAATTGGAAAGATTATATGAACGTGAGGTTCGTAAGTGGTTGGAGGCCACGAGCCTGACCATCTATATTGAGGAGGGACGTGTACCAAGAGGATTAAGAGTGTACACGGTTCCCTCTTATGAACACCCAGACCCCCAACTACTCACAGACTGGCAGGAACACACAGCGCAGTATTGTGAGGGGACGCTGAAGATTCTAGTGAAATATGTGTGGAGCGACAGGGAGAAGGCCCTCGCTGATATAAAAACTATAGAGGATGATATTGAAAAAGAAGAAGATACTGCAAGGGTACAGGACCTGAAAGGACTAATGAAAGCTTGCCTGACGAAATATGAGCAAAAGATAAAAACCCGCAAGCAAGAGAAATTCGAGCGAGATGAGAATGACTATCGCCAGGGGCGCATATTAACTTTTGCTAAAAAATACAATGCCCCAAGAAAAGCTCTTAGTCAAGGCGAACAGAATCCACACGCAGCGGCTAATACAAGCGCACCAACATCAGAATCTGAAGCAACTGCCAACGAGTCGAGTGATGATCAAGCAGACCCTCTGAATGATCCAAGAGGTGCAGCTGTTCCTTTTCACAAGGAGTTCAAAGTGATAAGGCAAACTTGGCTCAGAGGAGGGAAGAACAAACCCCCAGAGGCAGAAAAAGGAGAACAAGAAGATTGGGGGCGGCGGTAAAAGGACGAGGAAGAGGCAAAAGAGCAACCTTGAACTGGAACAGCCGCAACAGGAAGAGGAACTGATGGTCACCAAGGACAGCAGGCCTGCTGCCTTAACTGTTGTAAATCTAACAGACAAACAACTCACCGATACTGAACGCGAACTTCTAGAATTGGGCTTAACATTTTGCCCCAGCAACAACATGGAGTTCACACAGACAAAAATTGATCTTTTCCGTTTCACAAGAAAAATGAAACTACATAAACATTTCAAAATGAGACCACAAGGAAAAGATGCAACCAAGCAAGGGATCAGATTGACAGCTACAGACGCTTTGAGTGGCAGGGATCTGCCAGGTCTTGAAGCCATGAACTCTCTTGGAATGGAGCAGGAAGGAAATCCTCAAATCATCACTAATGAGGACATGGTACAACGAGCCTTGTTGCAAGGCATTGAACAAGAAAGGGAAGAAACTCAATTTAAGCCTAAGTCTACCTTTGTTCCCCAATCGCCATGGGATGCGATTGACGCTTTTACAGAGGCTATGACCCTGGATTTGATCGATTATAGGAAGAAGATGACTCCCAGCAGCCATAACATCACGGGATCACTAAAGAAAGCCCTGGGAGATCTTATGGGGGATAATAGGATTGTGATAAAGCCCTCTGATAAGGGGGGCAACGTGGTATTGCTAACTAGCGAATATTACCAACAGGAGGCCATGAGACAGTTATCGGACTGCAAATATTACTCCCCAACTACTAACAAGATCTATGAGGAGAGCATCGCCAACTATGATGATTTGATTCGAGAGTGGTACAATCTACAAATGCTGGGTAAGGATGAGCATCTATTCCTACGGAGCAATAGTCCTATACTTCCAACGTTCTACCATCTTCCCAAGCGCCACAAAAGTGTTATATCACCACCTGGGCGCCCCATTGTTGCGTCTATTTATGGACTAACTGAAAATATGTCCAAGTTTGTGGACTCTGTTCTTTTCCCCCTTGTCATTGGCCTGGATTCCTATATCCAGGATACGAAAGACTTTTTGAACATTATCGAAGGTATGAGCTGGGAATCCGACTATTTACTTATGGTGATGGATATCACCAGTCTCTACACTAACATTGACCACTAGCAAGGCCTGAATGCTGTCAGACATTTTTGGGAAAAGCGCCAATTGCGCTTTACACAGCACAATCTTATTATTCTCGAATTTGTACAGTTTTGCTTAAATAACAACATATTTTTATTTGGTGAGCAACTGTACAGGCAATTCTCTGGTACAGCGATGGGCACCTGCTTTGCCCCCAGCTATGCAAACTTTTTCGTTGGCTGGTGGGAGGAGCAGGTGCCCAGGAGCTGGAAGAGGGGACAAGATCATGGCAGGGTGGTACATTGGTACCGGTACATAGACGATCTCTTTATCGTGTGGCAGGGTACCACTGCCAGTGCAGAAATGTACATTGAAGATCTGAATAAAAACTGCTACAATCTGCACCTCTCGGGAACAATTAGCCGAGTGGCAGTCGACTACTTGGACCTGAGGGTGTATATTGATGAGGGCCGGGTACATACTTCCCTGTACAGGTAAGAAACGGCAGGGAATTCCATTTTATTTGCCAAAAGCAGCCACCCTCCCAAGCTTATCAAAAGCATCCCCTACGGGGAACTTCTCAGACTCTGTAGAAACAGCACACAAGAACATGAGTTTGAGAAGGCGGCCCACGGATGTCTGGAACGTTTCAAACTAAGGGGCTATGACGATTCCCTACTACAGAGTACATTAAAGAGAGTCAGGAAAATCCCTAGGATAGAATTGCTAAAAAAGAAAAAGAAACAAACAGAAGATGATCTGCAGACTAAGACCGCCAATACAGAGGGTAATAAATTTAGGATGATAACACCTTACTCCTCTGGAGCTAATCACCTCAAGGCCATGATGAGAAAGAACTGGCATATCCTGCCTACAGACAGTATATTGAGGGAAGATCTGCCTCTCCATCCTCTAGTTACCTTCAGCAAGTGCAGGTCGTTGGGGGATATGTTGACACACAGCCACTTCAGCAAACCCACCAACAAACCGAACACACTGAAGGACATGAGTGGGTTCTACCCTTGTGGCCGCTGTAAAGCGTGTGCCGCAAGCAAAAGAGTCCTCCGATATGAAAATCAGATGACAGGTAGATCTATGGCTATAAAGAAATTCTTGACAAGCAGTACTGTCTATGTGGTCTATTGCCTGGTATGCCCGTGTGGCCTTCGCTACATCGGGAGTACCATTAATCAACTGAAATTGAGGGTGCTCGAGCATCTCAGAGCCATTGATAAAGTTGACCCTTCCTACCCAGTAGCGCGCCACTTTTCTGAGTTTCATAATAAGGATCGAACCAAATTAACATACTTTGGACTGGATCACGTACCTAATAACATCAGGGGTGGAGACGGATTAAGATGACTCAGAAGACTAGAATCGAGATATAACATCGATTTAGCGACCAAACATCCGGGAGGCCTTAACAGCGGGAGGAGATGGCCATTCACCCAGGTAAATGATTTGCCTATAGTGGTTTTGAGCCTTCTGTCAACATCCAGCTTTGTAGTCATTGCTAGATAAGATAAAATAAAAGTTCTCAGTATGACCTCAGAGTAGAAGTGTTTGAGATTCATGATTCTAGGAAATGAGTATAGCAGAAGCAAACTGAAGTAAGAAAAGATTTCTGTGGATTTTTTCACCATGAACCTGTGCAGCCTATTCATTAACCTGTATATATATGTACATAATTTCTGAAACTTTGAAGGAATATGAAGTCAGGATAGCTTTCATATGCATTTTTTGTATATATATTTTCCTGTAATATTTTTTAGGTGCAATGTATATATGTGTGTATATGTATATATGGTTATGAATGTACTTTATCTTTGATTTTCATACCAATATAAGCCTTATCCTTATTATAGCAGACCAATAATGTAAGGACCTATGCCGATCCACGGCTAGATACTGACACATTGCATAATTTGTAATCTTATTATTACTTTTGGCATTTACCTCTTGTTTTTCTAACCAATACACGGTTTGATTACTCTGGAAGGGTAATTGTTGTGTTAATGTGCACTTCTTATCCATTACAAGATGGCGCCCGTATTTGATCTAGGGTTTGTCCTTCACCTATGTCTGCAACCACTAGGAGGGTTTAAAATGATATCATGTGCATAGTGTCATTGACACTGACGAAGGCTGACGCCGAAACGCGTTTGTTGTTGACTTTCAAAATAAACTAAGACTGCTGTGAAATCTATCACCCCCGGAGTGCTGTTGTTCCTTTGGAGTAAGGGGACCCTTGAGCGCATATATATATATATATATATATATATATATATATATATATATATGTTTTAAGCAACATCCTTAATTACATATGCCATGTTCAGACCATTAAGTTGGATGAAAAAAGGTGGGTGGGGATATCTCTAAAAAGGGATGAGCTGAGAAGTGTATCCATTCTGAGAGGCATGCTGGATGTACTGTATGGTGAAAAATGTAAAAAGGACTGCATTGGTATCGCAGATTACCTTAAAAGTTGTTTACAGTCATTGCTGAGAAATTGATCAGTGTTGCCTTTGTCTGTAAAGTTAAAGACACAAATAGAGTACCTGATAGGGGCTTGTTTCAAACTGAACAGGACCTGGCCCAATTAAAGCCCTGTCCAAACCTCTTGGAAAATATTTCTAATTAAGATTCTTTAGCCATGGCTTTCTTGGAGACCCCCTCCATACTTTTCACTTCATGTAAAGAACTAATTAAAGCCAAACACAGTCTTTTTTCCATGAACTGTAGTTTTGTCATTTCCAGTGAGCTCAGAGTCTATCACTTTCCATGGTCTGACTTCCTGCGATGCCATAAATTATACTTGCGTGTCAAACACCCACATTTTCAAAGCAACCTATAGTGTTAGCTTGGGGCCTTATTTTTAGCACCATAGTCTCATAATGTCCCAAACAGAGTGTCAGCCTTAGTATGCATGACTACTTGAAATGTAGCCCTGAGCCATGGAATGAGGTCATCATCTCTGCAGTCCTGAGGGTCAATAGAATGGGGCCAAGTGCCCAGAAGTCAGCAAGGCTTGCTGAAGCAATTGTAACCAGTCTTAAAGTGGTAGGGGTAACTTGATTGGAAGTGACTGGGAAGGCTCAGCATACTTTTAACTTTTAATGTTGATAAAGGTAGATTGTGGGTCAAATCTTCGCAATGGGAAGGGAAAGCAGCATTGGACTAAATACCCAGCCGTCAGCTAAGCTAGCCCAAGACATTAAAGGCAGCCTTTATTTAGAAAAGGGTAGATTCATGCTTGACTAAAATGGGACTATAGGGCTCACAGCCAGAGTTCTTGGGCGAGCAAGGCAAACATCTGCAGCATCCAGAAGGTGCATTCAACACACCGATGGCTGAAGCCAGCATTTGGAAAAGTTGAAATAGGCGTTGGCTAGGACCAGAATTAACTGTTATTGGCACTATTGTTTCAGATCAAGGATTCTTGGCCTCCTGTTGTTGTTGTGCTTGTCTAGTTGTGTCATGGCTGCAACTGATCGAGTGTTTTATGTCTCCCACTTACATGTGCAGTGTGCCCATCTGGCTAGGGTCTGAGACTGACTGGTGCTTGCCTGCCTTTGGGAGAGGCTTGGTGGCATGAATCCCAACTCAAACTTTTGTCTGCTTTTGGGTTAGCTCCAGCATGTGGAATCTGGGCCGAGTATAGATGTGTAGTTTCTCCCCGGGCTGCCAGTCATGAATGCTATTGCACTTCCAAGTTCCTTCATACGGTGTATTTGCTTAGCAGTAGTTAGTATCCTTGCCTTTATAAAAAACATAGTTTTTAAAAGCATGGTGTAGTGTTCTTCCTTTTCCTCGTGGGACTCTCGTGCTCGAGAGGGCCGGCAATGAAAGTGTAGAACCTTTTTTACGTAATTCAGCCAAACTGTTGTCTTTACTATTAAATCCTTAATGGCACCGGAGAGCAGTTGTATGTAGGTTAGCTCCCGGAGGCTCGTCACTTTCTATGTCTGGTTGAGAATTTAAATACATTACTTCTCACCTTAATGTCTTTACCGAGATCTAAGTGGTACCCTGGTTGGGTCAAAAGTTGTGGTGAAGTGATTTGGTATTCTGCTGATGTAAAAAATAATCTTTCTATTAAACATGACAGGTACAAGAAATTCTATGACCTGAAATATAACACGCAAAATGTTAAACTGTCTGTTGGACAGTGGGTTAGAGTTAAAAAACCTACCTTTGTACAGAAAAGTGTGAGCAAATTCTTCGAACCTCAAAACATTGCCAAGTTAAGAAAGAACGCTGTTAGTTTGGAAGATGGTAAGTGTTGGAATCTCAAGAGAGTTGCCTTATGCAAAGCTCCTTTAGCTTGTAGTTCTGATCTCAAACAGTTTACGGTTTTGCGTGACTCATCTGACGAATCAGAGGATCATCCCGCTGAAGGAAACAAAGACATTGTACAGCATGATGTTTCTCCGGAAGAAGATACCAACACTCATGGAAAAAGATTCATCAGGCGTCATGTGGCTTTAAACGATTTTGTTTGTGAAGAAAAATATGATGTGTTCTACAGGAGGATATGTGTAGTGTTCTGCCTTTTCATCGCGGGACTCTCGTGCTCGAGAGGGCCGGCAATGAAAGTGTAGAACCTGGTTTACGTAATTCAGCCAAACTGTTGTCTTTACTTTTAAATCCTTAACGGCACCGGAGAGCAGTTGTATGTAGGTTAGCTCCCGGAGGCTCGTCACTTTCTTTGTCTGGTTGAGTATTTAAATAAATTACTTCTCACCTTAATGTGTTTATGTGTAAGTCACTACACATGTCTTCTGCTCCTGACACCTATTCCAATGCTTTCCCTTTTAAAATATCCTTTAACACATTACCCACCAGCTCAGTTTGGCGCATGTAACAGACACCAAAACCATTCCCTACATAGGCAATCTGACGTTTCTTTTAACAAAATACCCTTCTACAAGCTTCGATACAGAGAAGGAAATCTCTCTTAAAAGGCCTGTTGTTTATTAAATATGTTTTTCACAATCGATATGTTATGCCTAATGTTTTCATCATAACTTTTTTATAACAAACAGATCAGACCCAAGACAAATATTTGTATTCTCCTAGAAAAGCAATCAATCCTGTAGCGTTTATCAAAGGCTTAACACCATAACCAATGGAGGGCTCCTATACTGAGCATATGATTTACTGCAAGGCAACCACCAGGCATACAGTCATAAAATTACACAGTATACAAAATTACTGAAAGGCAAGC
>NW_028244944.1:0-37141 GCF_964263255.1 Lissotriton vulgaris
TATCTCAGTACCGAGTGTAGGAAGGTGGCTACCTGACTATGGTTACCCCAGATTTCTTGCCTTGTGTTTAGCTGGTTTTCGACTTAGTTGGCCTGGTTCCCTGCTAATCAGGGCCCCAGGCTATCTGCTCTCTCTGTAAAATGGATTCCATGTACCCTAGGTGCATAACTAGATTGGCTTGGGTCACCTTATCAGCCCCTGTACAGAGCACTATAGGTGCCCAGGGCATAGGTGCATCCAAGGCCTACCAGGGGCTGCAGCATATCTTTAGCCACCCCTGGCTGGCTATCTAAAATTGACACAACTGGCTGATCACTCAGCTGGGGCAAGGTGGTGTAATCACCCCTTGCCTAGATATAGTATACCTATATCTAAAACTAACTGGACACATATAAACCTATAAGCCACTCCTATGGCAGGCCTTAACAATCCTGGAGGCAGAGTGCGTGGTCTAATGTGAAATGGGACTCTAGCATGAGCTGAGCCTGTCTGCAGCTGTCGGGACCAATTCCCGTAGCTGTTCTGGGATAATGCCAAACCATATACTATTAAGTGCATTATAATCCTAGCGGTTATATGTTAACTTTGGTTTGGCTTTATCAAAACATGTCATGTAAGGTGTCATACGAATTGGAATACTACCCCCTCGCCAGTCCTGGCGATGGGGGTAGCATTCCACCCCTCTAGAGGGAGACGACATGTTACTTTGCTAAAACGCGGTTGATTTTTAAAAGAGCCTCAGATCCACAAAATGGATGCTTCTGCCACAGACACATATCTGACCTCCTGCTGCTGACCGAAACTCAGCAGAGGAGGCCTGAACAAAGGCTTTCCTGTCGCAGGGAGGTGTCACACCACCCCAGACAGGAGATAGTGGATTGTAGCAGGGAGGTTTGAAAGAAACCAGACAGTGCCTGGGGAGCAGAGGGCTTCCCCTTGCATAATCCGGTCAAACCAGTTCTGGGGCACACCAGCCCCAGCTCCAGTGCGACCTGGACAAAGGGAAAGGGGTGTAACCACCCCCTTCCTGGGTCCCACCCATAGGAGGGGACCTAGCAGGATATCCAGCCCCAAAGATTGGTATAAGAATGGGAGCAGTGCCAAAGCACTCAGATCATCCTGAATCAATTTTAAACTAAGAAGACGACTGGACTTTGACATTCTGATGAATAGAAGACTGAAGAGCTTCTCCCTTGTGGCCTAGGAGGGGCCACCCTGTGAACACAGGCACCATCCAGCACCTCGACGTCTGCTTAGCCGCCGCCTCCCACCGGAGCCCGAGTGCAGAGCCTGACACGACCCAGACTTCCAGACTTCTCACAGCCCGATCCACAGTCCCTGCAAAGAAGGGACCCGTGGAGGCATCGAGAGATGTGGAACTGGACATCTTGGAAGACCCCCGAGACGCTGACTGCGCAGCACCCGAGGCACTCTTGACTCTGTGCTTTGGGGTTTAAGAAGCCCCACAACCGAGCAGCATTTGCACCAAAGATCAGCCCTCCAGCATCTCCACGATCTGTGTGGGGCCCTTTTGCTTTGTGCCACTCGACGCGCCATCCCGGCCACTTGCCACGTGGTCAGCGGCCATCTTGGCAAAGAAACCTACAATTTACACTATGGGTCTGGTTGCTCCAGGCTTGCCCTCGCTCCTGTAGAAAGGAGCGCCCGCTCTGACCTTGCTGGTCCGAGTAATAAGCTTTTTTCACTTTCTGCATGGCTTGCATTAGCCAAAGCCTGTTTGCTTCAATCAAGTTGCCGACACCGCCATCAGCTAGAACTTTTGTGGGACAGCTCGTGACCGACTCCTGGACGTCCTTGACCTCTTCGTGTCCACGTGGCTGCAGAGAGAAGCAATACCTCATCACCTGTTTGCACCCGACTTTGCCTGGTTCCAATCTGGTTCCACGGTGGTCACTGGTCAGTGACTTTGAACATTGTCCCCTCTGCTTTCAGGTCTTCACCACTTCAGATCCACCCTTGGATCCACCGGAACTCTTCACATCGAGCCGCCTGCAGCATCTTCTGCTCCAAGCACCATTGACCTGCGTGACGAAACCCGACACTACTTCGCACCTGTGCACCCGCCTCCTGTGGGTGAGGTAACTCAGCCACGCCGGTGTTCCCACACTGGTACACACCTCTAGGGCCTGTGTCTAAAGTTTTGTCCTTCTAGGTTCAGCGGAAGTATCCTTAAACTCTATTTGTGTAACTTTTACGCACCATTGACATTGCATCGGTGCAAGCCGCGCTTTAAGCGCTGCACCCGAATCCCGCGGGCTTTTCCCGACTTCAGCATTGCTAGTCCCGACCAGTACCAGCGATTCCCTAGGCCCTAGGCCTAACCACTGTTTGATTGGTACCTCTTATACCACTTTCTTAATATATGGTTTGAGTGGCCACCCGCCCTCTTCCATAATTGTGCAACTTTCATATGTTATACTGTGCTTTTGATTTAACGCTTGTGCCCCTTTGCTCATAAAGAGTACTGGGGATTATTTTAGAAATAAACACATATATTTTTATAATATATACTTGTGTGGTGTCCTTTCATTTGATATTACAGGATTGTGGTTGGTAAAACAGCTCGCTTAACACGACCTCTTGAGTTAAGCCTTTAAGGCTGCTTAGTCTATGCTACCATTAAGATAGCTTGTCTAATAAGGTTGACTTACAACCAGACACCATAAGGGTTGTTCGGACTGATACAAGGTGGTTCCAGAATCGGAAACATCATATAGCAGGCCAACTTCTCACACCGAGCCACCGTCCCACCGAGCTCTCCTTCTCATGAACTATTGCACTACCCTCTCCTAATGTGCCGTCTTCCATGTATGTCAGATGTCCTGATAGAGAGGCCTCCATTACGGACAGGGTCAGACTGGGAACACAAACCAGCCCTGGCAATTCAGTTGGACCGGCCCGGGTGGGATAGGGGGGTTGCTAGTGAGAAGCCATGCTGATGCTTTTGTTACAGAGGGCCGATATGGCAGCACTACCGCAAAACCGGGCCCCAGTAACAAAAAATGCCCCCACCACTCAAAATTTGGCCCCACCCTTCCAGCCCACCGGGAAAATGCCTGGTGCCCGCTACGGCCAGTCCGGCCCTGATTAAGGACAAAGTGCAAGCATCCAGCCTCCTGGGGCCCTACCAAAATTAGCTGTTCATCAGTACACTTTATTTATAACAAGGAACATTTGACTTAACCACACAACATCAGTTGATAATAACACAAATTGGAAAAGAGATACTATAGCTGTAGTAATGTCATCAATAGTGTCAATGGTAATGTGATGTATAATGACACTAGTAATGACATCAATGTCATTACTGATGGTATCTGCTACATTACGTGTGATATCATAGGCTTTCAATTTTGGGGCCAAAAGTTACTGTTATCATAGTGGGAGTGCTAAGTTTCGTTTGTCTTGTTTACCATAACTCGCATATTTCAGGAGGGGCAGGGGGGTGGGGGGGATTGGGTTTTCTAGTGGAACCCTAATGTCACTTAAACTATTTTTCAACATATGAATATGTGTGTGTGTGTGTTTGGGTGTGTGTGTGTGTGTATTTGTGCCATGGCAGTGAAATAATACAAACCAAGCTCAAACTACACATTATTAAATTCCAAAGTTAGAGTTCTAATTTTCATCCACGATTTATCCACCACCTTCAAATTATTATAAGTAGTGCACCTCAATACACACTCTTTTCAGCTTGCTAGCCAGGCAACACTAATTATAACTCGTTCCTCTACCATACACTGTGTTGGGACAAAGTAAGTCATTTCAGAAGTTATAAGTGTTGTTACAAATGCTATGATTTCACATGCTATAAGTCATGCAGTTTGCAACCGTATCACCCGTGCATGGAAAAGGCATGAGTTATAGTTTTTTTTTTTTTTTATAAAGACCTTTATTTTTGATAGCTCCAACCGTCATCATAAAGTGGCATTGCATGTCAACAGCGCAGTTCACAACACTTCGCGAAGGCCCAGTGGGCAATTCTGTAGAGCATTATACACAGCCTGAGTGCCGGCATCCCGGAGGCCCGGCGGCGCAAGGTGATGGAACAGAACAGTATACGCCAATCTTATCGTACCCTGAGAGGCTTCAGCTGAGCAATGAGACAGTCGGCAATCATACAATTCAAGTGTAGTTGTGCGGTCTTGCAACAACAAGAAAGGGAAAGGAAAGAAAGTGAAAAACCAGAAAGAAACTACCCCTAAACAACCCCAAGGCCCTCCCCGTTTGCCATCGAGCACGTTGCTGGAGCCTCTGTTATTCGTCCTATGTGAATAGTGTCGTGTGTGTCCTCAGTGTGTGTCGAACCCACCCCCCGCCCGAGCCGTCCACTAGTTCTTATCTCACCCAACCCACCCTCCCCGTGTACCACCTGCGCCCTCCCGTATCCCACGTCATACCAGGAAACTTCAGAGCTCCCCATGCGGCAGTTGTCCCAGTTCCAAATCATTCTCCAACTCCCCGGCCTGAGGTTCATCTGCCTCCGACAAGTCAGTGTCATCCCCCTCCCCCTTTAGTAGGTGTTCCCTGTAGAGGTCCCAGAAGGATTTCGGCCTGCTCCTGGGCGGCAGCAGCTCGCTGTACAATTCCGTTTGTGTGCAGCAGTATTGGAGGTCCCTAAGCCACCTCGTTTTGGTGGGGAGTGGCCCGCGCATCCAGCACGATGCCACGACCCTTCTGGCCAGCAGCAACGCTACATCCACCATCCTGCGCAACGAAGGGGCCAGCAGTTTGGAGAAGCCCAGCAGCGCGAGCGCTGGAGATCTCTGCAGTGGTTCCCCCAAAATCCCGCCAAGCTCCGCAAAGACCTCCTCCCAAAAGGAGCTCACCCCCGGGCAAAGCCAGGCCAAATGAAAAAAGTCAGCAATCCGGGCCCGACAGCGCTCACACTCCGAGGAGCCACGTAAGCCATAGCGGTGAAGCCGTTCAGGGGTATAATATACCCTCTGCAGAAATTTAAAGTGCACCAAACGGTGCCTTCCATTAAGAGAAACTTTACGGGTGTTGGCACAGCAGTAGCGCCACATAGCGTCATCAATGGGGGTTTGGAGATCCGTTTCCCACGCCGCTCTAGGAGCAGAGACAGGCAACGCCTGGTGCGAGGGTCCTAGTTTGTTGACCATAGAGACCAGTTTAGTAGGAGTTTTAGTCTTAATAATATACGTCAATTCAGGGACCTCCTCAGGCTCCTGTAGCGAAGGGCCCAGTATTTCTCGGCAGGCTGATCGGATCCTATGAAACTGGAACCTTTGCAGCAGCGAGGGAGCCGGGGTGAAAGGGGGGAGTTGTTCCCAGGTTTTCAGGGTACCGTCCAAGAACAAGTCCTCCATAGTCTGTACGCCTAGGGCTTTTAGGGCCTCCGTTACCCCTTTCTCATTGAGCGGGTCAAGCCATAGGGCCCAGGCCACCGGCATCTGTGGGGAGTACATCAATTCACATCCCCGCTCCCTCATCAGTGCATGCCATGCATGGTTGGTCGCCTTGAGCGAGTCCATCTGTCCGACCGCTCGGTCCGATGGAAGACAGATCGTGGCCGGCAGGGGGAGAGGGTCAGCGAACAGCCGCTCTAGGATGAGATGTGGTGTACGTGTATCTCCATGGATCCATGAGTGTAAGTGTATCGCCTGAGCCACTCGATAGTAGCGCTCCAAGTCTGGCGCCCCCAGTCCCCCCATTTCGCATGGTAGTGTCAGCGTCGCCCATTTGACTCGAGGCTGCTTCCCGCCCCAGGCGAGCCTTACCAAGACCTGTGTCAATCGCTTAAAGAAGACCCTCGACAATACAACCGGAATGTTAACAAAGAGGAAGAGGAACCGGGGAAGCACTACCATCTTCATGAGGGCAATCCTGCCTAACAAGGAGAGGGGGAGTCTGATCCAGACATCCACATCTTCCACCAGTTTGTTGAACTCGACCCCGTAGTTGTCTCGGATCAGGATCTCAGGATCCGTGTGAAGGGGGATACCTAGGTATCGTACCGAGTCGTCAGTCCACTGTAGGGGATATTCCATCTCGAAAGGCTTCGTGACTGGGGTCAGGGGGAAAGCAATGGACTTGTCCCAGTTCACTTTAAGTCCAGAAAGCGCTCCAAATCAGACCACTTCCCTGAGAATCGAGGTCAAATTGGTTTCTGGGTCCCGGACATACAGTAAGGTGTCATCTGCATATGTCGAGATGCCAATCTTGTAGGTGGGGAAGCTGACACCTTCCAGGCTATGGTATTCCCGCATGGCGCATGCTAGCGGTTCAGCCACCAGCGCATACAGCAGTGGTGACAAGGGGCATCCCTGTCGGGTTCCCCTACTGATGTGTATCGGGTCTGAAACCCTGTCACCCAGGCGCAGTCGGGCCGAGGGGCGGTGATAAAGTGCCCCTATCCTCTGCAAGAACGGTTCTCCCAGTCCCAATTTTCGCAACACTCTGATCATGAACGGCCATTCGACAGAGTCGAACGCCTTTTCCATATCCAGAAATATCGCCAACGCGGGATTCTCCTGTTTAACATGCTGTATCGTACCCAGTATCGTACGGATGTTATAAGTCAGGTTTCGGCTAGGCACAAAACCAGATTGCTCCGGTGCCACCAGGTCCGGTACCAGTAGAGCCAGTCTGTTGGCTAGCACCTTTGCGTACAATTTCGCATCTACGTTCAGCAAGCTGAGCGGCCTGTACGACCCACAGAGGTCCGGAGATTTCCCCGGTTTCGGGATCGTAACCAGCAAGGCCTCTCGCATGGAGGGCGGCATCTCTCCATCCTCGCAGATGGTATCAAAGAGGGCGATCAGGTGCGGTAGCAGGAGGTCTTTAAATGCCTTGTAAAAGCCTACCGTGAGACCGTCAGAGCCTGGGGCGCTCCCCGACCGCATGCTTCCCAGTGCATCTAAGATCTCGTCTTCGTGGAAGGGGGCCATAAGAAATTCCCTGTCTGAGTTCTTGAGGAACGGCATTGAGATGTAGTCCAAGTAATCGTCAATTTCCGTTTCCGCACCCCCCGCCTTGGAACAATAAAGTTCTGTATAATAGCGCCGGAACGTCTCCAGTATCTGGTCTTCCTCAACTACCCTGTCACCCTTCGGGGTCTGCAGTTCTTCTATCACTAATGGTCTCCGGGAGCCCTTGACCATGCGGGCCAGCAATGCCCCCGGCCTCTCTCCCTCCCCGTAAGCTCGGGCGGTGGCGTACTTGCCCATGTAAAGGACCTCTCTGTCCGCAAGCGCATTGTATTCCGCCAGCAGGGGTGGGAGCGCCTGTCCAGCGTCTTCCCCAGAATTATTTACAAAAAGGGGTGGTGAGGGACAGAGTCTCTGAATCAAACAGAAAGCTCTCACCCAGTCAAAAGATCAGGGCTAGATCCAACACCGTTTTTTAGCTCACTGCACCATCCCAGTTTCAGAACCTGACTGTATGCAAATTAGTCTGTTCCTGTCCCAGTGCATGATGGGAACAGGACAAACCAAACTACAGAAGCCAATTCTTACACTGGGAAGGAAACAAGCTCCCGGGGACCGGTTTCTGGCATTACAGCCGTCTTCGGCCCGGTTTGCTTGAATCCTGATGGTGCAATGAGCAAGGGTCTCACATCTGAGAATACCCTTCCACGCTTAGGGTGGACAAAAATATTTACAAAAAGGGGTGGTGAGGGACAGAGTCTCTGAATCAAACAGAAAGCTCTCACCCAGTCAAAAGATCAGGGCTAGATCCAACACCGTTTTTTAGCTCACTGCACCATCCCAGTTTCAGAACCTGACTGTATGCAAATTAGTCTGTTCCTGTCCCAGTGCATGATGGGAACAGGACAAACCAAACTACAGAAGCCAATTCTTACACTGGGAAGGAAACAAGCTCCCGGGGACCGGTTTCTGGCATTACAGCCGTCTTCGGCCCGGTTTGCTTGAATCCTGATGGTGCAATGAGCAAGGGTCTCACATCTGAGAATACCCTTCCACGCTTAGGGTGGACAAAAATATTTACAAAAAGGGGTGGTGAGGGACAGAGTCTCTGAATCAAACAGAAAGCTCTCACCCAGTCAAAAGATCAGGGCTAGATCCAACACCGTTTTTTAGCTCACTGCACCATCCCAGTTTCAGAACCTGACTGTATGCAAATTAGTCTGTTCCTGTCCCAGTGCATGATGGGAACAGGACAAACCAAACTACAGAAGCCAATTCTTACACTGGGAAGGAAACAAGCTCCCGGGGACCGGTTTCTGGCATTACAGCCGTCTTCGGCCCGGTTTGCTTGAATCCTGATGGTGCAATGAGCAAGGGTCTCACATCTGAGAATACCCTTCCACGCTTAGGGTGGACAAAAATATTTACAAAAAGGGGTGGTGAGGGACAGAGTCTCTGAATCAAACAGAAAGCTCTCACCCAGTCAAAAGATCAGGGCTAGATCCAACACCGTTTTTTAGCTCACTGCACCATCCCAGTTTCAGAACCTGACTGTATGCAAATTAGTCTGTTCCTGTCCCAGTGCATGATGGGAACAGGACAAACCAAACTACAGAAGCCAATTCTTACACTGGGAAGGAAACAAGCTCCCGGGGACCGGTTTCTGGCATTACAGCCGTCTTCGGCCCGGTTTGCTTGAATCCTGATGGTGCAATGAGCAAGGGTCTCACATCTGAGAATACCCTTCCACGCTTAGGGTGGACAAAAATATTTACAAAAAGGGGTGGTGAGGGACAGAGTCTCTGAATCAAACAGAAAGCTCTCACCCAGTCAAAAGATCAGGGCTAGATCCAACACCGTTTTTTAGCTCACTGCACCATCCCAGTTTCAGAACCTGACTGTATGCAAATTAGTCTGTTCCTGTCCCAGTGCATGATGGGAACAGGACAAACCAAACTACAGAAGCCAATTCTTACACTGGGAAGGAAACAAGCTCCCAGAATTAGCCAGTTGTCGTTTCTCTAAGTCCGCCAGCTTGTTTTCTAAGTCGGAGAGGTCCCTCCTAATGGAGCGCAGCACGCTGGAGTGTTTGGACATGGCCATTCCTCGTATATACACTTTGAAGGCTTCCCATACAGTGAAGAAGCTATCAACCGATTCAAGATTGGTGGCGAAGTAGCGTTCTATGTCTTCCGCCATCTCCCCGCGGAAGGCGTCGTCCAGCAGAGCATAGGGCGGGAAACGCCAAGTGTAAGGCGGGATCCCCTTCCTGGCGGTGGAAAGACTGATCAGGACTGGGGAATGGTCTGATAGTGTGCGCGGGAGGACTGTACACAAGCTGATGCCGCCAAGCACTGAAGAGGAGGCTAGCCAGTAGTCAATTCTAGTATGGATGTTGTGATAGGCCGAGTAATGCGTGAATCCGCCCTGCATAGGGTGTTTGTCCCGCCACACATCCACTAGGTCCAGTTTTGTCATCTCCGCTCTCATGTAGACAGCAGATGCCACTGGCCTTCGAGCAGGGCCAGCGGAACGATCCCTGTCAGGGTCAAATACAAAGTTGAAGTCCCCCCCCATAGCGTTCTGGAGTGTGCGTATGCCCTACATGTGGTCGACAGTGTTGCATAAAACTCCGGGTTATCATGATTGGGACCATAAACGTTCACTAATAGCAGATCTAGCCCCTTCCCCGCACACCTAGCAATCACATATCTACCCTCTGTGTCCACATGTATCGGGGTTAGTTTCAATCTCGAGGAGGGGTTAGCCCAGGTAATCACGCCACGCGCGTGTGTGGTGAAGCCTGCTGCCACTATATTTCCCGCCAACCCTCTGGACTGCAACATCTTACTATGTACAGGTAGGTGTGTTTCTTGCAGCAGGGCTACATCCACATGATGTCTGGGGAGAAAGCTCAGAACCTTCCTCAGCTTGCGGTGGTCGTTTAACCCTCGCACATTCCAGGTCAGCAGGGTCAGTGCGCGTCGGGCCTGTGGGTGCTCAGACGCTACATCAGCCGACATCGCAGATCACAACGTATCATAGTAACGCCGTAGGCAGGTGGCGCGCCACAGCCCAGGGCACCAGTACCCAAGGCGGTCAGACAGGCACTCCATTCACACGCACTCACTCCAAGCCAGATGCTCCTAGCAAACCACGGACCTCCCAACTTTCGAACAACAACAAACCCTCCAAACCCGGTTCCAGAACCCGCCCCCCTGTCCCCTCCCCACCCACAGCTGACCTCCCCCAACCCGGCCAGACAGAGCCCCCCACAAATCCCCATCAACTCAAGAACCTCAAAATGTTAGGCAGTACAAGTCCCAACTCCCTGGGGAGTGTCTCAACCAAAAGCACAGGGGCAAAGCGTGCCAAAACTGCATAGAACCACCAACGGTTTAAAAGTTTATCTCCAGTTCTGCATCCCTGCCTAGCCCCAAAGTAATCCAATGCCTTACACTGAGCTCACCCAGTTCCCCCGTTCCCCCCAAACCCGTTCTCAATGTCAATACTTTGAGCGCCACTCCGGCACTTGTAGTCTGTCCCTGCAAAACAGGTTGCTTCGCGGTGTGGACACCACTCCCGTCTCACATCTAGTGTTCCAAAATGGTTCCGGTGGACAGCTCACCTTATGGGATCGCGCAGTTTCCTTGTGGCGGCATGTCTGACGGCACTATCCGCAGTGGGGAGCAATACATACTGGGTGCACCGCTTCAGTCCTGTTCCTCCAAGTTCGATGCTGCCCCCGAGTCCTCTCCGTGCTGCTGTCGATGTTCCTTACGTTCCCTGGCCCACGTTTTCAGCGACTTCTGCAGTTCCTTAGGGTCTGTGAAGAAGTACGATTTCCCTCCAGTGTTAATCCTCAGCTTGGCCGGGTAAAGCATCGCGTAGTCAAGTCCCAGCTCGCGGAGCTATTTCTTATGCGGTACGAACTGACGGCGCTCCTCTTGCACTTTGGCCGTGAAGTCGGGGTACAGCGATATGTTCATGCCTTCCATCTGGAGCTGGCCTTTTTCCCTAGCCAGCCGCAAGGCCGTGTCCCTGTCCCTGTAGTTCAGGAGCTTTGCTATGATGGGTCGGGGAGGCGCGCCAGGTTGGGGTTGAGGGCCCAGAGTGCGATGCGCTCTCTCCACGATAAACATTGGGGAGAAGGCCTCCTCCCCAAGCAGCACTTTCAGCATGTTCTCCACATATAGCTCCATCTTACCAGTCCGAGTCGATTCCGCTACTCCCGTTATACGAATGTTCGATCTGCGGGAGCGCGCTTCTAAGTCCTCGGCCTTGTCACGGATCACTTGGAGCAGCCTGCCGAATTGCCGACGGTCTTTGTCCCACTCAGTCTGCGCCTCCTCAGCCTCCGTGAGGCGCCTTTCCGCCATATCTAGGCGCTCCGCGTGTTTGTCTACTCGCTCCGCCATGCGGTCCATGCGATACGACAAAGCGTCTATCTTGGATCCCACAGCCTCAATGCTGTTCTGGATTAAGCATGAGCGGATTTTGCGGATTGGCAATCCGCGAATTTTGCGGATTTGCGGATTCGCAATCCGCAAAATCCGCGAATTCCCGCGAATTTGCGGATTTTTTTTTTTTTTGTGTTCGCCCGTGTTTCTGCCAGTTCGCGAGGGTTTTTACAATTTCGCAATTTGCGAACTTACCTGTCGGGTCGCAAGTTTTGCGAACTTGTTGTTTCTACGTGTCCAGCCTGTTTGGGACACTCTTCTTCATCACTGCCACTCTCTGTCACCACTGCCACTCTCTGACTACTCATGCCACCCTCTGGCCCACCCATGCCACCCTCTGTTTCATCACTACACCCTCTGGTTGTCCAGTGTACATTATTTTCGGCAAAGCAAAGCACACCTTCCCTGCCTCAAGTGACCTGAATTAATTTGGGGCTGATTAATGTGTCACAGAATATTTTTTTAGCTGGCACCTGCTTCCTTAGTGCGCCCTGATTAGTGATCTTTTGCACTTGCTAAGTGCTTTCATTGTTGCAAAATTAGTTACAACACCTGCCCTGCCCCAACTGACAATAATGAATTAGGGGCTGATTAATGGATTTTAACTTCCAGCCTGGCTCCTGCTTGTCTCCCTTAGCTGTAATTCAGGACCTTTGTGGCATATGTGTAACTATTCTGAGGTTCAGAGCAGGGTCACATAATAGTTTCAACTGGCAACTGAACTCTGGAGGGGCCCCTCAGGAAGCCCTACAGGAAATGGCTACTAATGATGTGCCTGAACTTTTGAACCTGGTAAGTAGTTACTTTCAGTTTTGCCAAGATCGTATTTCTGCAATTTCGCACTTATTCGCGGGGCGCGAACTCACGCTAACAGTGCGAGCAGCGCGAGCAAAATCCGCTGCTCGCGGATTTGCGGATTTTGCGGGAAATTCGCAAATCTCGCGGATTGCGGATTTCCCGAAAATCCGCAAAATCCGCGAGCGGAACGGATTTTCCGCCCACACCTATTCTGGATGCCCTTCTCCATCGCCGCCAGCAAGTCCCGAAGGTCTGCAGGTGCCGTTGTCGCCGCTGCCCCTTTCGGGGAGGCCTCTGGTGCTGGTGGCTCCGTCCCCTTCGTTCTCCGGCGTTCAAACGAGAGTTTGGCCTGCGTTGCATCGTTTTTCCCCATGACGGCCTCCCAGTTGAAGGGGGGGCTCTGCCGCTGAGAAACGCCTCGTCGCAGTTTATACAGGGCCGCAAGAGTGGTGCTTCGCTCACCCCTTCACCACTCCCGGCTTCCACACCAGCATTGGAGGAGCATGTGGGCCAAAATGGCGGCTATGTCGAGAGCGTCCCCTCCGGTAAGCTTCTTGTGTAGGCCCCCGCAGTTCGCGGATGTTATGCCAACCCCACCGGGTTTGCCAGCGACGGTGTCCTTCTAGCTGTAATGTCGCTGAGCGCGTGCTCCCAGACGAACCAAGGCGTGCCTCCCAAGGTACCGCAGCCCGAGTTCAGTCGGCACCGTGCTCGCCCTCTCCGTTGAAGTGTGGCTGAGAGGGGGTGTCGTGGCGTTGGCTCTAGGGTGGTGCGGCGGGGCTGGGGGGGGGGCCTCCCGAGTGTCCTGGCGGCAGCGTGCCGAGTTCAGCACCGCTCGCCCCGGCTCCTCCAGTGTTTGGGGCCGCACGTCGGGTGACGTCGTGCGGTCTGCTCCGCAAGGCAGGCCGCGGCTTCAGGCCTGGTCCGCTATCTCTCTCCTTCGCGGGACGTCTCCTGGTTTTCTCCGCTACCAACGGCCGCTCCGGACCGCTCAATCGGGTCTGGGGGTACCAGGGGTCACCAGGCACCGAACACAGCTACGCCGGCATGCGATAGGATAGTTTATCAGGATATTTTAGGGGCTTAGGCGAGGAGCCGAAAGCTCACACGTCCGCCATCGACGCTGGCTAGCTCCGCCCCCAGGCATGAGTTATAGTTAATGTAGTGTGGTGAGCAAGGTGACAAGACTGTACTCGGAGGCGCTCACTTATAGTAATTTGAAGGTAGCGCGTAAATTATAAATTGAAATTATAATTATAGCTTTACAATTTTTATTGTGTGTGGATTTTATGTTGGGTTTGTATAGAACAATATGTGTATGGTTTTTCCAACTATAAACTATCCCTCTCCTTTGTTTTTTTTTAAAATGGTATGTATGTTATTTTTTTTATTTTTAATAAAAACGTGCTTCAAATCACAGTGTAAAGTCTTTGGTGCGCCCTAAAGTGAAGCTTAGTACAGTTAAGGAGAGTGTCGCAGAATGGATTATTGTACAGTTTAATAGAGTGGAGTCGAGTAGAGTGGAGTGATGATACACACAGTGCAGTAAAGATTATACAGCTGAGTTGCTTGGTTTGTCATATCATGGAGCAGAGTATCGTAGAGTGGAGTGACATGTTGTACAGTGTAGTGGCGTTTCGAACAATAGAGTTGCGTGTTGTACAATGGAGTCTGGTTGACTGGAGTGTCGCAAAAGGCAGTCTGGTGCAGTGGAGTGTCATCAAGTAGAGTGTCATAGAGTGTAGCAAAGTGTAGAAGAGTGTAGTGGCATTGAGTGGAGTTCAGTGGAGTAGTATTGTACAGTTTCTTGATGTCGAGTGCAGTGTTGTGCAGAATAATGGAAGTTAGTCTTGTACAGTGTACTGTTGTACAGTGGAGTATCATTATTTGTGAGAACAAAGTGCATGGTAGAGTGCCAACTTATAGTTAGCATTGTCTGGTTAGCGAGCTGAAAAGAGTGTGTAACAAGGTGCTCTGCTTATAATAATTTGAAGGTGGTGGATAAATTGTAAATGGAAGTTAGAATTATAACTTCTGAATGTTTAAAGTTTGTGCAGTTTAAGTTTGGTTTATATAGGGAGAAAAGTTTCCCTAACTATAACTAAGTTTTAACATTTGTTTTTTTCACAGAATGTCAACATTTTCTTCATATTTTTAATAAAAATCAGTTTCAAATCATAGAGCCTAGTGTCTTGAGTGGAAAGTTGTTATCTGCAGGCTGAAACAATTAAAAAGGACTCACGCCTGGAAATCCACAACGTACCCATGACTCAACGGCTCTCGGTCTCTGACCGACCGCTGCTACAAATGTTTGCACTGTAGACTGGGTGAAGATAGCAAAGCAGGGATCGATTGATCTCGCAGCATATAATAAGCTTTGTGGTCCTGAGGAGAACCCCGTATGTGGAGGGGTTCGAAACACGTGTCAGGAACACTAAAGCCCCTTCTAAAAAGAGATTTGCGGTGAATGTAATTACGTTAAGGACAAGGCTAAGGCAAAGGCAGTTAAAGTGATCGCATGGCATTCCTAAGATGGCGATCAAAGAACCAGCACTGGAGAACGGGAGTGAGCGTTCTAGTGTTGATTGGCAATCAGAAACGTTCAGGTGTTGAGCCCGCTCTCTGGCGCACTTCACCTGAACCGTTAGGCGGCAAAGAAGTTTCCCAATTTCCTCCGTGTCAAAACTGCATGAGGAGAAATTCGTCGAGGTGCTCAGCGTTTGTGACGTCGCGTCAAGAAGCGGCAATTCAGCATTTTCAGTAAGACTGTTCCGTGAATTGTTTGTGCATGATATAGAGAATTACAAAAACAACAAGTGATGGACCGAATGTGGATCAATGTCACACATTTCCCCAGTCAAAAGATCTGGGCCCAAATCCATCGTTTTTTTGCACTCCACACCACCCTGGGTTAGACAATGGCGATATGCAAATCAGCTCTGACCCTGTTGCCCCATGGGAACAGTCCAGTCCGAACTACAAAAGCCATGTCCTTCCCAGAACGGAATCAAGCATCCGAGGACCGGACCGGTTTCGAGGTAACACCTCTCATCAGCCCGGCTAGCTTGACTCCAAGTGGTGTGGAGTGCCTGGGACCCACGTCTGGGCATCCCCAGCGCACTTAGGGCGGCAATTGCAAAAACAACAAGTGTTGGACCGAATGTGGATCAATGTCACACATTCCCCCAGTCCTCGGATGCTTGATTCCGTTCTGGGAAGGACATGGCTTTTGTAGTTCGGACTGGACTGTTCCCATGGGGCAACAGGGTCAGAGCTGATTTGCATATTGCCATTGTCTAACCCAGGGTGGTGTGGAGTGCAAAAAAACGATGGATTCAGGCCCAGATCTTTTGACTGGGGTGAATGTGTGACATTGATCCACATTCGGTCCATCACTTGTTGTTTTTGCAATTGCCGCCCTAAGTGCGCTGGGGATGCCCAGACGTGGGTCCCAGGCACTCCACACCACTTGGAGTCAAGCTAGCCGGGCTGATGAGAGGTGTTACCTCGAAACCGGTCCGGTCCTCGGATGCTTGATTCCGTTCTGGGAAGGACATGGCTTTTGTAGTTCGGACTGAACTGTTCCCATGGGGCAACAGGGTCAGAGCTGATTTTCATATTGCCATTGTCTAACCCAGGGTGGTGTGGAGTGCAAAAAAACGATGGATTCAGGCCCAGATCTTTTGACTCGGGTGAATGTGTGACATTGATCCACATTCGGTCCATCACTTGTTGTTTTTGCAATTGCCGCCCTAAGTGCGCTGGGGATGCCCAGACGTGGGTCCCAGGCACTCCACACCACTTGGAGTCAAGCTAGCCGGGCTGATGAGAGGTGTTACCTCGAAACCGGTCCGGTCCTCGGATGCTTGATTCCGTTCTGGGAAGGACATGGCTTTTGTAGTTCGGACTGGACTGTTCCCATGGGGCAACAGGGTCAGAGCTGATTTGCATATTGCCATTGTCTAACCCAGGGTGGTGTGGAGTGCAAAAAAACGATGGATTCAGGCCCAGATCTTTTGACTGGGGTGAATGTGTGACATTGATCCACATTCGGTCCATCACTTGTTGTTTTTGCAATTGCCGCCGTAAGTGCGCTGGGGATGCCCAGACGTGGGTCCCAGGCACTCCACACCACTTGGAGTCAAGCTAGCCGGGCTGATGAGAGGTGTTACCTCGAAACCGGTCCGGTCCTCGGATGCTTGATTCCGTTCTGGGAAGGACATGGCTTTTGTAGTTCGGACTGGACTGTTCCCATGGGGCAACAGGGTCAGAGCTGATTTGCATATTGCCATTGTCTAACCCAGGGTGGTGTGGAGTGCAAAAAAACGATGGATTCAGGCCCAGATCTTTTGACTGGGGTGAATGTGTGACATTGATCCACATTCGGTCCATCACTTGTTGTTTTTGCAATTGCCGCCCTAAGTGCGCTGGGGATGCCCAGACGTGGGTCCCAGGCACTCCACACCACTTGGAGTCAAGCTAGCCGGGCTGATCAGAGGTGTTACCTCGAAACCGGTCCGGTCCTCGGATGCTTGATTCCGTTCTGGGAAGGACATGGCTTTTGTAGTTCGGACTGGACTGTTCCCATGGGGCAACAGGGTCAGAGCTGATTTGCATATTGCCATTGTCTAACCCAGGGTGGTGTGGAGTGCAAAAAAACGATGGATTCAGGCCCAGATCTTTTGACTGGGGTGAATGTGTGACATTGATCCACATTCGGTCCATCACTTGTTGTTTTTGCAATTGCCGCCCTAAGTGCGCTGGGGATGCCCAGACGTGGGTCCCAGGCACTCCACACCATTTGGAGTCAAGCTAGCCGGGCTGATGAGAGGTGTTACCTCGAAACCGGTCCGGTCCTCGGATGCTTGATTCCGTTCTGGGAAGGACATGGCTTTTGTAGTTCGGACTGGACTGTTCCCATGGGGCAACAGGGTCAGAGCTGATTTGCATATTGCCATTGTCTTACCCAGGGTGGTGTGGAGTGCAAAAAAACGATGGATTCAGGCCCAGATCTTTTGACTGGGGTGAATGTGTGACATTGATCCACATTCGGTCCATCACTTGTTGTTTTTGCAATTGCCGCCCTAAGTGCGCTGGGGATGCCCAGACGTGGGTCCCAGGCACTCCACACCACTTGGAGTCAAGCTAGCCGGGCTGATGAGAGGTGTTACCTCGAAACCGGTCCGGTCCTCGGATGCTTGATTCCGTTCTGGGAAGGACATGGCTTTTGTAGTTCGGACTGGACTGTTCCCATGGGGCAACAGGGTCAGAGCTGATTTGCATATTGCCATTGTCTAACCCAGGGTGGTGTGGAGTGCAAAAAAACGATGGATTCAGGCCCAGATCTTTTGACTGGGGTGAATGTGTGACATTGATCCACATTCGGTCCATCACTTGTTGTTTTTGCAATTGCTGCCCTAAGTGCGCTGGGGATGCCCAGACGTGGGTCCCAGGCACTCCACACCACTTGGAGTCAAGCTAGCCGGGCTGATGAGAGGTGTTACCTCGAAACCGGTCCGGTCCTCGGATGCTTGATTCCGTTCTGGGAAGGACATGGCTTTTGTAGTTCGGACTGGACTGTTCCCATGGGGCAACAGGGTCAGAGCTGATTTGCATATTGCCATTGTCTAACCCAGGGTGGTGTGGAGTGCAAAAAAACGATGGATTCAGGGCCAGATCTTTTGACTGGGGTGAATGTGTGACATTGATCCACATTCGGTCCATCACTTGTTGTTTTTGCAATTGCCGCCCTAAGTGCGCTGGGGATGCCCAGACGTGGGTCCCAGGCACTCCACACCACTTGGAGTCAAGCTAGCCGGGCTGATGAGAGGTGTTACCTCGAAACCGGTCCGGTCCTCGGATGCTTGATTCCGTTCTGGGAAGGACATGGCTTTTGTAGTTCGGACTGGACTGTTCCCATGGGGCAACAGGGTCAGAGCTGATTTGCATATTGCCATTGTCTAACCCAGGGTGGTGTGGAGTGCAAAAAAACGATGGATTCAGGCCCAGATCTTTTGACGGGGTGAATGTGTGACATTGATCCACATTCGGTCCATCACTTGTTGTTTTTGATATAGAGAATTAGCCAGATTTTCAGAGCATGCGTATTTAGTCATTTTTAGTTAGTTAGTTTAGGGAAGAGTCAGCACATGTATTTTTTCCTTGTTTTTGGCATTGGAAACGACAAGTTTGAGGAGCACAATTGCAGGGAATAAATATCTCCATACCAGCATTCTTGAGCAAGAAGTGAGTTCAACTTCGAGCAGTTAAGGAAGATTTCAAATTAAAGGTTCTGGTGAAAATAAGTATAGAAAAAGAAAAAAACAAAAAGAGAAATAATACATTGGTAAAGGAATAAAGAAGAACACTTACCTACAATACTGAAAGGCAGCAACTGTGTATACTGGAGGTGAGGCATCTGTGAATAGGTAAAGGATTAAGATCAGAAATACCAAATAGAAAGAAGCATTAATCATATCAATTACCTTTTAGGATAAGAAAAAGCCAAGCAACACACACAATAAAAGAGGAGCCTAGTTCACACCACTTCAGGGTAAGGTTATGGTCAGTGGGTGTGGAGTAGGGTATTGATAGGTGTTGAAGGTTTGAGTATTTGATTATATTTTACAGCATAGAGCAAGTTGCCGGAAGAAGACGAGCGCAGGTGTCTGAGGCTGAAGAAAGCATCAGACGGGTGTGAGCAGTCTCTTTTCTGTCCCATCCCCTTTCCCCCCTGTGGTTTTCTTGGCATTGCGTAGATTGAAATTGCGTTTGCTGGGAATCCGCGGAGGGGCATTGGGAATTAGTGTCATTCTGCTCCTGTGTATGTGGTAGCACAGCTTCTGACAGAGTGAAGTGCCTGCGATTAAATTAGCACCTGAGCAGAATGGCGGAGGGTCTATACTTAAAAAAGTTAGGAGATGTTTTAGAAAGCATACAAAGGGAATTAATCACAGTTAGGGAGGAAAATAGAGAGCTTAGGAAAGAAAGTGCAGAGTGGACAATAAAAATGAGTAGTTTACAATCAGGAACCAATTTGAAATTTTTGGCCTCTCATGAAGGAACTTCAAGTGATGCTTCTGCTTCTCAGCCCAAAATTACAACTCAAGTAATTCATTCTTTATCCCCTGTGATACCATTGCCCCTCCGGAACATTTTAATGGAGACCCGCAGAAGGCTCAAGTCTTTCTGACGCAATGTACTCTTCATTTTATGTGTCCCCCAGCAGTTTTCCCTGATGCGCAGTCTCGAGTGACATTTGTCCTGTCACATTTAAGCGGAAATGCCGCATCATGGTCAATGCCTTTGGTGACCAGGAATGTTACAATCTTATACGACCTCGATGAGTTTAAAAAAAAGTTTTTACGGATTTTTGACTAACGAAAGGCAACACAGGCAACCGACCATGAACTTTTGGAAATAAGAGAGGGCAATAGAGATTTAATTGCCTATTTGGCCCAGTTTAATAAACTGGTGGTAGAGACAGAGTGGCCAGAGTACAAGTGAGCAGATGTGTTCTATCGTGGGTTAAAGGATAAGCTAAAAGACGCATTGGCGCAAGTGCCAAATAGACCTACAAAAATCTCAGCATTAATTGATTTGGTGTTAGAAATGACTTTCGACAAAGTGAGAGAAGAGGAGAGAAGAAGAGAGAGTTTTGTTCCAGTGTTCCAAGATTTGATCGGGCCAGAATAGAAGGTACCAAAGAAACAGATACAGTCAGGGGAGTGGAACCTATGCAAATTGGAACAATTAGAGGCCCTCTTTCCAAGAAAGAAAAGGAACGAAGAAGAGTAAATAAACAATGTCTATATTATGGTGGCAGTGGGCATTTTGTTCGCAATTGTCCAAAGAAGCCCAAGCAGTCACCGACGGAAAACGCTCAACAACACCAGTAAATGAAGCTGGATTGGTGGCTACAAAAGTAGAAACAGCTCCAGATACGCATACCTTGGTGAACACCTTACAATCTGCAGCCCCGCATTTAATTCTGATGTTGACATTACGATTCAGAGAGGAAATCTTGACTCAAGTAACAGTAATGGTTGACTCCGGCGCAACCGGCAATTTTTGTGATTTGAAGTTTGCGGAGAAGATCGGATTGAGAGCCATAAAGAAGGAGCGAAGCGAAGCAGTTCGTGCAGTAGATGGCACCAACCTGTCTTCCGGGCCCATTATAAGCCATACAGAACCTGTAGAGTTGGAATCAGAGGAAGGACATCTTGAAACCTTGCAATTCAATTTAATCGACGCCCGCAGTTTCAATTGATATTACTTCTGCCATGGTTTATAGAACATAATCCGGCTATAGATTGGGGAGCTCGAACAATAGCATTGTATTCGAAATACTGTAAGGAGAATTGTTATGGGAAATGTCAGAGAAATCATCTGAAGTCACCCGCGTTTCACTTAAGTGAAGGGGAGTCAACTATTTGTGTAATAACATCCACAGAATTGCCTGAAGAGTATTCAGACTTCCGAGATGTATTCAGAGAGGTAGAAGCAGAGAAACATCCACCACATAGAGAGTTTGATTGTAAAATAGAATTGGAACCAGGCGCCAATCTTCCTTGTAGCAGAATTTATGCTTTAACAGAACGTGAAGATGCCCATTTGAAGGAGTACTTGCACAAATGTCTTGAAAATGGATTTATACGACCGTCGCAATCCCCTGTCTCTTTGCCACTTTTTTTTATTCCGAAGAAAAATGGAGAATTGAGAACTTGTATTGACTACAGGGCGAGCAATCGGATTACCATCAAGAACAGATATCCATTGCCCTTAATTTCAGTTCTTTTGGATCAGGTAAAGAGAGCTCAAATTTACACCAAATTGGATTTGAGGGGGGCATATCACCTTGTTCGGATTCGAGAAGGTGATGAATGGAAAACCGCCTTCCGAACTAATCATGGACTTTATGAGTACCAAGTGATGCCCTACGGCCTATGTAATGCTCCTGCAGCATTTCAGCATTTTATAGATGATGTGTTAAAAGAATTCATAGATCAAAATGCAATCGTGTATATTGATGATATACTGATTTATTCTAACTCAGTGGAAGAACATGAATTGCATGTGAAAAGGGTGGTACAAAGATTGCGGGAGAACAGCCTATTTGTGAAGTTGGAAAAATGTGCATTTAAAGTTTCATCAGTAGAATTTTTAGGTTTTGTGTTCTCTCCTGGTGGAATCACTATGGATAACAAGGCAGTGATAGAATGGGAATCTCCAGAATCTGTGAAAGAAGTTCAAAGTTTCATTGGTTTTGCAAACTTTTACAGGAGATTTATAAAAGACATTTCCAAGAAATTAATTCCACTACCAAAATTGCTAAAAAAAGGGGTGAGCTTTGAATGGACCAAGGAAGCCGAAGAGGCCTTCTCACTTTTGAAAAAGAGATTTGCGTTGGTCTTTATATTTCGCAGACAATGATTTTATCATCACATATCAGCCAGGTTCACAGAATGGTAAGGTAGATGCTTTGTCTAGATTGGATACTGCCGGACCTGCAGATTCACCAGCATCAAGCCCACCAAACCGCCAACCAGAGAACCCAACAACCTCCGCTGCATCCTCCTCAACACTCGCTCGGCTCGCAAACACGCCATCGAACTCACCTCCTAGATTCTACCGCCCAACGTCGCCTTCCTGAATTCCTGGTGGAGACCTGGCTGAACGCCACCTCAGCACCAGACCTCGCCATAGCCATCCCACAGGGCTACAAGATCTCCCGCAGATACCGCGCCAACGGAGTGGGAGGGGGAATCGCCATCATCCACAAGGACACCATCAGAGTCTCGACCAACACCGACGACACCCTCACCATCGCCGAGCACATGCACTTCCAGATCCACACCGACCCCAACACCACCCTCAGAGGAACACTCATCTACAGACCACCCGGACCACGACCACAATTCAGTGACACCATCGCCGACCTCGTCAGCACCCACGCCCTCGCATCCACGGACTACATCCTCCTCGGGACCTGAACTTCCACCTCAAGAACAACAACAACGCCAACTCCACCGCCCTGATTGATAACCTCGCCAACCTCGGACTCAAACAGCTCGTGACGACACCCACCCACGCTGCTTGACACACGCTGAACCCCATCTTCTCCACAAGCCCCCACGTCTCCTTCAACCACACCACCGAACCCCACTGGACCGACCACAGATGCGTCCATTTCACCTTCACCTTCAGGAAACCCACCACACACCACCACACCCAACAGCTGCCACGCCCCTGCTGGGGCAAGGTCACCAAGGACCAACTGACTACCACCCTCGCCCTGAGACCACCCGCCGACCCCATTGACCCAGACACCGCCGCGACCAACCTCAAACAGTGAATCAACGACTGCGCCAACACCCTCGCTCAAGACCTCCACAACTAACCACACCAACAAGAAAGCCGCCTGGTTCACCGAAGACCTACGGATCTCCAAGCTCATCTGTCGGAAGCTGGAGAAGAAATGGCTCCACGACCGAACACCAGACAGCCACACAGCCCACAAGAGCGCCACCCGCAGACACCACCAACTCATCAGGATCGCCAAGAGGACTGCCTTCAAGGACCGCTTAGAGAACAACGCACACAACACCAAAGAGCTCTTCAGCATCGTGAAAGAACTCTCCAACCCCAGCTCCAACACCAACGACATCCCACCATCACAAGACCTGTGTGACTCCCTGGCCACCTTCTTTCACCGCAAGATCACCGACATCCACGACAGCTTCAACTCTGACACCCCCGCACCCACCACCGAGTCCACCACCCCTGCAACCACCACCCACACCAGTCGCCTTACCACCTGGTCCAACGTCAGCGACAAAGACACCATCAAAACCATGAACTCCATCCACTCCGGATCCCTATCCGACCCCTGCCCTCATCACCCTCGCGCCCCACCTCCGGAAAACAATCAACAGTTCCTTCGAGACACCAACCTTCCCGGAAAGCTGGAAGCATGCCGAGATCAACGCCCCTCTGAAGAAGCCCAAAGCGGACACCAAGGACCTCAAGAACTTCCGGCCCATCTCCCTGCTCCCGTTCCCAGCAAAAGTGACAAGGAAGATTGTCAACAAACAGCTAACCCGCTACCTCGAAGACAACAACATCCTGGACCCCTCCCAATCAGGCTTTCGCAGCAACCACAGCACCGAGACCGCCCTCATTGCCGCCATTGATGACATCAGGATCCTGATGGACAAAGGAGAAACAGCCACCCTCATCCTCCTGGACCTATCAGCAGCCTTTGACACAGTCTGCCACCGCACCCTATCAGCACGCCTCCATGACGCTGGAATTTAAGAGAAGGCCCTGGCCTGGACCACATCCTTCCTCTCTGGCAGAACCCAGAGCGTCCGCCTCCCACCCTTCCGCTCAAAAACTACCGAGATCATCTGCGGCGTACCACAGGGATCCTCTCTCAGCCCGACGCTGTTCAATATCTACATGGCACCGCTCACCCACGTCGCACGACAACATAACCTCAACATCATCTCCTACGCCGACGACACCCAGTTGATCATATCCCTCACCGAAGACCCCCACACTGCCAAAGCCAACCTCCACAGAGGAATGAAGGCTGTAGCCAACTGGATGAAGGACAGCAGACTGAAGCTGAATTCAGACAAGACGGAGGTCCTCATTCTCGGACCCACCCCATCAGCCTGTTACGACTCTTGGTGGTCCACATCGCTAGGCACAGCCCCGGAACCCACAGACAACGCACGCAACCTGGGGGTCATCCTTGACTCCACCTTCTCCATGACCAGGCAAGTCAATGCCGTCTCTGCGTCCTGCTTCAACACCCTCTGAATGCTCCGCAGAATCTTCAAATGGATCCCTCGCGACACAAGAAAAAACGGTGCACAGACATAATATCGAGTCCAAAATATCGTTTGGACAAAATATCGAGTATTTAATATAGACTGGCCAAAATATCGACAGGACAGAATATAGACAACAAAAATATAGTTTTTAGGTAAGTGAAGTAATATCGACTGTAAAAAATATAGATAGATAAAATATCGAAATATATAATATAGATAGTTAAAAATATCGAATTTTTAAAAATATATAATATTTTATAGTGTATTTTTATGTTATAATATGTGTGAAAAGTGTGTATTTATGTTATAAATAATGTTATTACATGAATTTTTTTTAATGAATATTGTGTAATGTAATTCTGTAGCGGGTTGTGGGTTTATAGGGGAATAGGGTGGGAAGTAATTTAATTATAATTAATTAAATATGTAAATGTATTTATTGATAGTAATTAGTAATTAATTGTAACTTAATTTATATTTGTTAATTCATTTAAATAGAATTTCCAAATAATTTATATTAATTGATTAATTGGTAATTATGTAAATTTTACTAATTTAATTTCTGTAGCGGGTTGTGGGTTTATAGGGGAATAGGGTGGGAAGTAAATTAATTATAATTACATGAATATGTAAATGTATTTATTGATATTAATTAGTAATTAATTGTTAAATAATTGATATTAGTTTATTAATTTACTTATAATTAATAATTTATTTATATTAATTAATTAATTGGTAATTATGTAAATTTTACTAATTTATTTTGTGTAGTGGGTTGTGGGTTTATCGGTGCATAGGGTGCAAAGTAATTTTTTAATAATTAATTAAATAATAAAAATAATTGAACGTTATTTATTTGGAAATAATAGTGAAATAATTTTTAAGTATAAAAAAAATTGTTAATGTATAATTAATTTGTATTAATAGGTGATTTATTACAATAATTAATGTTAAATAGTAATTTTATATTATTATTTATTCAATTAGATAATATATTTATTTATTTTTTATTAATTGTTAATAGATATTCATTGTTAGAATTTTGAATAATATATGAAATATTGACTTTCCCTAATGTTGTATTCTCTGGAGTGGGAATAGTAATTTTAACCCCTACGCTATCCAACACTTTCCCTACTGTTGCACCCACTGGAGTGGGAATAGTAATTTTAACCCCTACGCTATCCAACGCTTTCCCTACTGTTGCACCCACTGGAGTGGGAATAGTAATTTTAACCCCTACGCTATTCAACGCTTTCCCTACTGTTGCACCCACTGGAGTGGGAATAGTAATTTTAACCCCTACGCTATCCAACGCTTTCCCTACTGTTGCACCCACTGGAGTGGGAATAGTAATTTTAACCCCTACGCTATCCAACGCTTTCCCTACTGTTACACTCTTTGGAGTGGGAATAGTAATTTTTACCCCTACGCTATCCAACGCTTTCCCTACTGTTGCACTCTTTGGAGTGGGAATAGTAATTTTAACCCCTACGCTATCCAACGCTTTCCCTACTGTTGCACCCACTGGAGTGGGAATAGTAATTTTAACCCCTACGCTATCCAACGCTTTCCCTACTGTTGCACCCACTGGAGTGGGAATAGTAATTTTAACCCCTACGCTATCCAACGCTTTCCCTACTGTTGCACCCACTGGAGTGGGAATAGTAATTTTAACCCCTACGCTATCCAACGCTTTCCCTACTGTTGCACTCTTTGGAGTGGGAATAGTAATTTGTACCCCTACGCTATCCAACGCTTTCCCTACTGTTGCACTCTTTGGAGTGGGAATAGTAATTTTAACCCCTACGCTATCCAACGCTTTCCCTACTGTTGCACTCTTTGGAGTGGGAATAGTAATTTTAACCCCTACGCTATCCAAAGCTTTCCCTACTGTTGCACCCACTGGAGTGGGAATAGTAATTTTAACCCCTACGCTATCCAACGCTTTCCCTACTGTTGCACTCTTTAGAGTGGGAATAGTAATTTTTACCCCTACGCTATCCAACGCTTTCCCTACTGTTGCACCCACTGGATTCGGAATAGTAATTTTAACCCCATACGCTATCCAACGCTTTCCCTACTGTTGCACCCACTGGAGTGGGAATAGTAATTTTAACCCCTACGCTATCCAACGCTTTCCCTACTGTTGCACCCACTGGAGTGGAAATAGTAATTTTAACCCCTACGCTATCCAACGCTTTCCCTACTGTTGCACTCTTTGGAGTGGGAATAG
The DNA here is from genome assembly GCF_964263255.1 of Lissotriton vulgaris. Lineage (NCBI taxonomy): Eukaryota > Metazoa > Chordata > Amphibia > Caudata > Salamandridae > Lissotriton > Lissotriton vulgaris. The sequence continues at coordinate 26,246 of NW_028244944.1, forward strand.
TAATTTTAACCCCTATGCTATCCAACGCTTTCCCTACTGTTGCACTCTTTGGAGTGGGAATAGTAATTTTAACCCCTACGCTATCCAACGCTTTCCCTACTATTGCATTCTTTGGAGTGGGAATAGTAATTTTAACCCCTATGCTATCCAACGCTTTCCCTACTGTTGCACCCACTGGAGTGGGAATAGTAATTTTAACCCCTACGCTATCCAACGCTTTCCCTACTGTTGCACCCACTGGAGTGGGAATAGTAATTTTAACCCCTACACTATCCAAAGCTTACCCTATGCTTGCATTCTTTGCAGTGGGAATAGTAATTTTTACACTTTTGTTATTGTATGTTAATAATATTGGCTATTATTTAATTATATTTTGTTACTCTATATATATGTTTTAAGAAATATGAATTAAAAAAAATTATTTTGACTTTCATTAATTATTTAATTATTATAAATTAATGTAAGTATTTTTAAATATATTTTAGTAATTAATTAATAATATTAATGTAATTAACATTGTTTTTATTAAAGTCGATATTTTTTACAACTATATTTTTGTATACGATATTTAAAACTCGATATTTTTGTACTTACCTGTTAGTACATAGAAACTCGATATTTTGACAGTCTATATTTTGTCAACGATATTATTGCAACTCGATATTTTGGCAATCGATATTATTTCAGTGATCCAGAAAAACCGTCACGCAGGCCCTCATCACCAGCAGACTCGACAACGGGAACGCCCTCTACTCAGGAACAACAACAAAGCTCCTGAGACGACTACAACGAATCCAGAACGCCTCGGCACGACTGATCCTCGACATCCCCCGACGCAGCCACATCACACCCCACCTGAGAGGCCTTCACTGGCTCCCCGTCAACAAGAGGATCACCTTCAAACTCCTCATCCACGCACACAAAGCACTACACAACACCGGACCTACCTACCTCAACAACCGACTCAGCTTCCACACCCCCACCCGAAGCCTCCGCTCAGCCAACCTCGCCCTCGCCACAGTTCCTCGTATCCATAAAACCACCGCTGGCGGCAGATCCCTCTCCTACCTCACCGCCAAGACCTGGAACACCCTCCCTACCAGCCTACAACAGACTCAGGACCTGCTGGCCTTCAGAAGACTTCTCAAGACCTGGCTCTTCGATCAGTAGCGCCCCCCACCCACCCCAGCGCCTTGAGACCCTCACGGGTAAGTAGCGTGCTTTAGAAATGCAGTGATTGATTGATTGATTGATTGGTACAGAAGGTATCTCTGAGGACATCAAAAGACAGGAAATTATACCAGCGGAAAGAGTGATTGGTGCAGTTTTAAAAGCGACTTTAGAGGAAGAAGATCAGAATTCATTGACCCAAGAAGAAAAGGAGAATTGGTTTAAAGAAAACCCAAGACGAGAAATTCGTGAAAGATTACTGTATCACAAAGGAGCCCTCTATCTGCCTACTTTTGAGATGCAACAAAAGGTCTTAAAGCAATGTCACAATAACATTTTAGCAGGCCATAAAGGAATTTTGAAAACTGAAGATCTGATTCAGAGACGCTTTTGGTGGCCAAATATGATTAAGGATATATGTCAGTACGTAGCCACATGTGAGACTTGCGCAAGGGGAAAACCTGAGGCACAGGCTCCCAAGGGTCTATTTCAGCCTTTGCCATCCCACCCTATCTGTGTCACACAGTCACCTTAGATTTGATTGTAGAGCTTCCATCGAGTCAAGGGTTTGATACTATACTAGTTTGTGTTGATGCCTTTTCTAAAATGGTGCATTTGATACCTTTAAAAGGTTTACCCATAGCCAAGACATTAGCTCAAGTATTTAGTCAAAACAAAGTCCGAGCACATGGAATACCTAAAATGTTAATCTCCGACAGAGGCTCCCAATTTCTTTCCCATTTTTGGAGGTCCTTCACTGAGAGGTTGAATATAGAATCTAGGTACACAACTAGTGTTCATCCAGAAACAGACAGCCAAACTGAGATAACTAATCAAGAGCTGGGACAGTACCTTTGACTATGTTTGCTAGATCAGGAGGTTGACTGGCTAGAATATCTGTGGGCAGCAGAGTTTGCACATAATAATGCAAAAAATGTGTCCACGGGTTATTCTTCTTTCTGTTTGAACACAGGGAGACATCCCAACTAGTCTTTACATTTTCAAGAAGCAAATGTCCCAGCAGTTACAGATCTTGTAGAGCATATGAAGAAGGTGCATAGCTCAGTCATAAAAAATGTAACCGCTGTAAAAAGAGAATTCCAAGTATTATGCAGATAAAAAAAAAAAGAAAGGAACCAGAATTACAAGTGGGAGACAAGGTTTGGTTAAACACTAAAAATCTTAAACTTGAGAGAAATAGGAAGTTGCAACCCAGGTTTGTAGGCTCATATTTTATTGAGAAAAGGTTAAGCGCCTTAACTTATCGGATGAAGTTACCCAAGGGTTTGTCAGTGCATCCAGTGTTTCATGTCTCTTTGTTAAAGAATGCATCAAATGAGGTACGAATAAGTAAACCTCCTAGACCAATTCAGACTGAGCAAGGAGAGGAATTTGAAGTAAAACAAATTTTGGATGCAAAGATTCATAAAGGACAATTGTACTACTTACTGGAATAGAAAGGTTATGGGCCTGAGGTGAGATTGTGGGAGTTATCAACGGATGTTTATGCGCCTAGATTGATTAAAGGGGGAGACCTTTCACGGCGTTTTTATTGGGAACTTGTCTGCAGATTTGACTCGTGGGTACAGGGGCTCGCCTCCTGCCGCCGCAGCTCACAACCAGGAAGCGGCCGCATAGTGGAGCGCCGGCCTGCTGGACCACAATCCCCATCAGCCCTAGCGCCCGGATACCGGGCCAGGGGCGCATAAATCCCAGCGACAGCCCCCGCATCGCGGGACGCGCGCGGGTGGGCGCCGGGCGAACCCCGGGCAAAGGGCGGGCCCTCTGAGGCCCTCAGAGACCGCTAGAGACTGGGCTGGGTCCCGCCCCTTTTCATCTGACTATACTATGAGCTAAGTAGAGTGGGTACTACATGTAGTTAGCTCTAGTATCCATTATCTTTAAGATCATTGGTTGTTACACTGTTGTTATGCATTTTGTATTGTATCACAGTGTTTATTCCACTTTAGTTGATTGTGTTTAGTTTGATTTGGGCTCACCATCTAGAAATGGCGACATCACCCATGAAAGACAGGCACCCACTGTTAGGGGGAGTTAACCAGCGAACACTGGATGATTTCTTGCTTAGGGTAAATCTGGGGACAGATAAGGAAATCGCTTTGGCTGAGCGAAGGGCGGAAAGACGCCGCTCGATTGAAAATATTAAAAACAGGAGAACATCTATAGGCTCATCAAAGTTTACCATTTCTCCAATTCGCAGTATCTCCTCCGTTACGGTGGATAATGAGGTAACCCTAAATAATATTAGTATCCCACTACTCTTACAAGATAATACCCCCCCCCCCCCAGTTGTAGTCACCAGTTTGAATATACAGGACTTACATCTGAACAGTAGCCTGATTGTTGATGTAGAGCCCTTGTCGGACACATTGTCGGCGCAAGCAGTCTCACTCACTGTGGTAAAGGGACCAGGGAAAAAACTTAAAACAAATAGAGCCCAAGGTCCACCTCCTAAAAGAAGGAAAAAGAGGGGGGATTCTTTGCTTATAAATAAGGCGCTTGGTGAAAATGGGGGAACCTCTACTAAACCGACCCCAAACACATCAGTATCCACAATAAACCTGTTAGAAAAGCAAATACCCTCTCAGTCAAATGATCCAGCTAGTGCAAACCTGTTGAGCAGCATAGAGCAATTACTAAGATCATTTACGCTGCCACTAGTTGAGAGATTGAAGGGATTAACTAGCCAAATAGAGAAGCTAGAAAGAGATTTAGGGGACATTAAAGTGGTTATTACAAATCACCCCAATAAGGAACTAGTGCATAACCCCCCTGTACCAGCATTAATTACAGCTGCCCAGAAGGGCACAAAAACCACGTCTTTACCCCAACAGAAACCCTGCAAAACATTACCCACCAACTCTGAAGCATTGACTAGTGGGAATAGGGCTAAGACACAAGCAGGGGCAATCCCGGACAATCTAAGTAAAGGACCCCTATTACACGCAGCCACTAACACAAATACTTCCAAACCCACAAATGCAAATATCTCTAAAGCCATTGAGCATCACACAAGTATTAGGACACCCCCAGCGAGGAGACTCAGAGTAGAGCTGCCTCCAGAAGCGGCGCCATTTGTTGCAGTCCTGACCGGGGTACCAGTACTGGTAGATGGACATGCAGAAGATCAACGTGGCCTAAAAAACAAAGTCATACACTGGCTGAGGCAGAACTGCCCACTTCCACCTCATATTAATGGGGCAATACTCAATGTTAGACGTTTAGCCTGGCTGGGGAAAAGAACTAAGGATTTAGAGGGCGACATTGTCATCATAAACTTCCAAGATGACAGAGTTGTTAGGTATATTATGAATGAGCTCTCACAAAATACAGGCAACACCATCACTATTCGTGACTTAACTTACTTTTACCCAAGAGGAGTAGATGCCTCGATACCTAACCGTAGGCCTCGGATCTATCAACAGAATAACCATGCAGTAGCCTTACCCAGACATCAGGACATGGGCAATGGGTATCTTATTTAGAGACAGGATGACTATCTCAGACCCATTTATTACCAACGTCAGGACACCCAAACTATTCCATCATATTGCCCCGGAAATTCAGATTTTTGGCCAACCTCCCAGAGGCAGGATGACTACTTAAGATGACCCGTGTTCCAGCAAGGTGACTACTATTGGCCCACCTTTGATCACTTTGCAGTATTAGCTGACATGGAGGGTGTTGACTGACTTAGCTCAGGGAATACGGCAGTCACCGCAGATAATTTTGTTGTTAGAAAGGGCCCCGGTATAACAATTGTCGAGGCATCCATTACCCGCAAGGCCTATGTCGCCCCCTTAAACCTTAAAGATCCCCTAAAACCAGTGCATGTTAGTATGAGCACAGATAAGGTGCAACCAGTCAACGTATATGCTTTAGGTAGGGAGGATGTAGGAAAAAAAAAAAAAGATTAAAGATTTTCACAAAAGGTTTCCAGACAAACCCAAAGAGAGAGGATCTTCTTTGAGGGAGGGTACTGTCAGGAACACTAAAGCCCCTTCTAAAAAGAGATTCACAGTGAATGTAATTACGTTAAGGACAAGGCTAAGGCAAAGGCAGTTAAAGCGATCGGATGTCATTCCTAAGATGGCAATCAAAAAACCAGCACTGGAGAACGCAAGTGAGTTTTCTAGTGTTGATCGGCAATCAGAAACTTTCAGGTGTTGAGCCCGCTCTCTGGCGCACTTCACCTGAATCTTTAGGCGGCAAAGAAGTTTCTGAATTTCCTCTGTGTCAAAACTCCCTGAGGAAAAATTCGTCGAGGTGCTCAGCGTTTGTGAAGTCACGTCCGGAAGCGGCAATTCAGCATTTTCAGTAAGACTGTTCCGTGAATTGTTTGCGCATGATATAGCGAGTTAGCGTAGATTTTCAGAACATGCGTATTTAGTCATTTTTAGTTAGTTAGTTTAGGGAAGAGTTAGCACATGTATTTTTCCATGTTTTTGGCATTGGAAACGACAAGTTTGAGGAGCACAATTGAAGGGAATAAATATCACAGTACCGGCATTCTTGAGCAAGAAGTGAGTTCAACTTCTAGCAGTCAAGGAAGATTTCGAATTAAAGGTTCTGGTAAAAATAAGTATATAAAAAGAAAAGAACAAAGAGAGAAATAATACATTGGTAAAAGAATAAAGAAGAACACTTACCTACAATACTGAAAGGCAGCAACTGTGTTTACTGGAGGTGAGGCATCTGTGAATAGGTAAATGATTAGGATTAGAAATACCAAATAGAAAGAAGCATTAATTATATCATTTACCTTTTAGGATAAGAAAAAGCCAAGTAACACACACAATAGAAGAGGAGCCTAGTTCACACCACTTCAGGGTAAGGTTATGGTCAGTGGGTGTCGAGTAGGGTATTGATAGGTGTTGAAGGTTTGAGTATTTGATTATATTTTACAGCAAACAGCAAGTTGCCAGAAGAAGACGAGCGCAGGTGTCTGAGGCTGAAGAAAGAATCAGACGGGTGTGAGCAGTCTCTTCTCTGTCCCATCCCCTTTCCCCCCTGTGGGTTTCTTGGCATAGCGTAGAATGAAATTGCGTTTGCTGGGTATCCGCGGAGGGGCATTGGAAATTAGCGTCATTCTGCTCCTGTGCATCTGGTCCCAGGTTGACACGCGCTGACGCTGGCTCATTCTATGACCGACCACGGACGGCGGTCTTTTGTGCGCGATCCACGTCTTGGACGCGTTACATACTTCTACTGCGAAGGTGACGTGCCGTGACTGCTCCTTCTGAGGGTTTGATGCAATATTCCCCTCGGACGAACGCCCGCGTCCCTGAAAAGCGGTCATAAATCAATATATCCTGTCCTGGCGTCAAAACCAGGACACAGCCCCACTCCTTCCTCCACCTCCCCCCACGTCCTGATGAAGACCCGCGAGTAAGGATCAAGTATCCTACACCTCTGGGTCGAAACGTAGACCACCATCTACCTTCAAGAACTCCTTAACCCAAGATTGATAATGATAATCATCACGGGAGTTTCTGCTTTATGTGATATGTTCTGCTGCTCAACATGTGTGTTTTCTTGATCTCTAACATATGGATCAATGATAATGTTTTCCAGTTGTGGATTGGTGCCTAATGATCGTTTTGATTAGTGATGTTAACTAATGAAACACACCCCTTCCCTTGCACTCCCCCCTCCCTCCTTTGTGGGTGCATTTGAATTTTGTATATTGCACTAGCAATCGTGAAATTAATACATGTTTTTTCTGGTACAGTGATAATAAAAACACTGGTCACCATCATTTGTGTCTTATTCAAACAATTAAGTAATAATTGTAAGTGCTGTGTGTTTGGTCAGGGACCCCTTTATATATCCCCTGTGCATGTGGTAGCACAGCTTCTGACAACGTGTCAACCCTTTCTCATTGCACCATCAGGATTCAAGCAAGCCGGGCCGATGAGGCTGAAATGCCAGAAACCGGTCCCCGGTAGCTTGTTTCCTTCCCAGTGTAAGAATTGGCTTTTGTAGTTTGGTTTGCCCTGTTCCCATCATGCACTGGGACAGGAACAGACTAATTTGCATACAGCCAGGTTCTGAAACTGGGATGGTGCAGTGAGCTAAAAAACGGTGTTGGATCTAGCCCTGATCTCTTGACTGGGTGAGAGTATTCTGTTTAATTCAGAGACTCTGTCCCTCACCACCCCTTGTTGTAAATATTTTTGTCCACCCTAAGCGTGGAAGGGTATGCTCAGATGTGAGTCCCTTGCTCATTGCACCATCAGGATTCAAGCAAGCCGGGCCGAAGAGGCTGAAATGCCAGAAACCGGTCCCCGGTAGCTTGTTTCCTTCCCAGTGTAAGAATTGGCTTTTGTAGTTTGGTTTGCCCTGTTCCCATCATGCACTGGGACAGGAACAGACTAATTTGCATACAGCCAGGTTCTGAAACTGGGATGGTGCAGTGAGCTAAAAAACGGTGTTGGATCTAGCCCTGATCTCTTGACTGGGTGAGAGTATTCTGTTTAATTCAGAGACTCTGTCCCTCACCACCCCTTGTTGTAAATATTTTTGTCCACCCTAAGCGTGGAAGGGTATGCTCAGATGTGAGTCCCTTGCTCATTGCACCATCAGGATTCAAGCAAGCCGGGCCGAAGAGGCTGAAATGCCAGAAACCGGTCCCCGGTAGCTTGTTTCCTTCCCAGTGTAAGAATTGGCTTTTGTAGTTTGGTTTGCCCTGTTCCCATCATGCACTGGGACAGGAACAGACTAATTTGCATACAGCCAGGTTCTGAAACTGGGATGGTGCAGTGAGCTAAAAAACGGTGTTGGATCTAGCCCTGATCTCTTGACTGGGTGAGAGTATTCTGTTTAATTCAGAGACTCTGTCCCTCACCACCCCTTGTTGTAAATATTTTTGTCCACCCTAAGCGTGGAAGGGTATGCTCAGATGTGAGTCCCTTGCTCATTGCACCATCAGGATTCAAGCAAGCCGGGCCGAAGAGGCTGAAATGCCAGAAACCGGTCCCCGGTAGCTTGTTTCCTTCCCAGTGTAAGAATTGGCTTTTGTAGTTTGGTTTGCCCTGTTCCCATCATGCACTGGGACAGGAACAGACTAATTTGCATACAGCCAGGTTCTGAAACTGGGATGGTGCAGTGAGCTAAAAAACGGTGTTGGATCTAGCCCTGATCTCTTGACTGGGTGAGAGTATTCTGTTTAATTCAGAGACTCTGTCCCTCACCACCCCTTGTTGTAAATATTTTTGTCCACCCTAAGCGTGGAAGGGTATGCTCAGATGTGAGTCCCTTGCTCATTGCACCATCAGGATTCAAGCAAGCCGGGCCGAAGAGGCTGAAATGCCAGAAACCGGTCCCCGGTAGCTTGTTTCCTTCCCAGTGTAAGAATTGGCTTTTGTAGTTTGGTTTGCCCTGTTCCCATCATGCACTGGGACAGGAACAGACTAATTTGCATACAGCCAGGTTCTGAAACTGGGATGGTGCAGTGAGCTAAAAAACGGTGTTGGATCTAGCCCTGATCTCTTGACTGGGTGAGAGTATTCTGTTTAATTCAGAGACTCTGTCCCTCACCACCCCTTGTTGTAAATATTTTTGTCCACCCTAAGCGTGGAAGGGTATGCTCAGATGTGAGTCCCTTGCTCATTGCACCATCAGGATTCAAGCAAGCCGGGCCGAAGAGGCTGAAATGCCAGAAACCGGTCCCCGGTAGCTTGTTTCCTTCCCAGTGTAAGAATTGGCTTTTGTAGTTTGGTTTGCCCTGTTCCCATCATGCACTGGGACAGGAACAGACTAATTTGCATACAGCCAGGTTCTGAAACTGGGATGGTGCAGTGAGCTAAAAAACGGTGTTGGATCTAGCCCTGATCTCTTGACTGGGTGAGAGTATTCTGTTTAATTCAGAGACTCTGTCCCTCACCACCCCTTGTTGTAAATATTTTTGTCCACCCTAAGCGTGGAAGGGTATGCTCAGATGTGAGTCCCTTGCTCATTGCACCATCAGGATTCAAGCAAGCCGGGCCGAAGAGGCTGAAATGCCAGAAACCGGTCCCCGGTAGCTTGTTTCCTTCCCAGTGTAAGAATTGGCTTTTGTAGTTTGGTTTGCCCTGTTCCCATCATGCACTGGGACAGGAACAGACTAATTTGCATACAGCCAGGTTCTGAAACTGGGATGGTGCAGTGAGCTAAAAAACGGTGTTGGATCTAGCCCTGATCTCTTGACTGGGTGAGAGTATTCTGTTTAATTCAGAGACTCTGTCCCTCACCACCCCTTGTTGTAAATATTTTTGTCCACCCTAAGCGTGGAAGGGTATGCTCAGATGTGAGTCCCTTGCTCATTGCACCATCAGGATTCAAGCAAGCCGGGCCGAAGAGGCTGAAATGCCAGAAACCGGTCCCCGGTAGCTTGTTTCCTTCCCAGTGTAAGAATTGGCTTTTGTAGTTTGGTTTGCCCTGTTCCCATCATGCACTGGGACAGGAACAGACTAATTTGCATACAGCCAGGTTCTGAAACTGGGATGGTGCAGTGAGCTAAAAAACGGTGTTGGATCTAGCCCTGATCTCTTGACTGGGTGAGAGTATTCTGTTTAATTCAGAGACTCTGTCCCTCACCACCCCTTGTTGTAAATATTTTTGTCCACCCTAAGCGTGGAAGGGTATGCTCAGATGTGAGTCCCTTGCTCATTGCACCATCAGGATTCAAGCAAGCCGGGCCGAAGAGGCTGAAATGCCAGAAACCGGTCCCCGGTAGCTTGTTTCCTTCCCAGTGTAAGAATTGGCTTTTGTAGTTTGGTTTGCCCTGTTCCCATCATGCACTGGGACAGGAACAGACTAATTTGCATACAGCCAGGTTCTGAAACTGGGATGGTGCAGTGAGCTAAAAAACGGTGTTGGATCTAGCCCTGATCTCTTGACTGGGTGAGAGTATTCTGTTTAATTCAGAGACTCTGTCCCTCACCACCCCTTGTTGTAAATATTTTTGTCCACCCTAAGCGTGGAAGGGTATGCTCAGATGTGAGTCCCTTGCTCATTGCACCATCAGGATTCAAGCAAGCCGGGCCGAAGAGGCTGAAATGCCAGAAACCGGTCCCCGGTAGCTTGTTTCCTTCCCAGTGTAAGAATTGGCTTTTGTAGTTTGGTTTGCCCTGTTCCCATCATGCACTGGGACAGGAACAGACTAATTTGCATACAGCCAGGTTCTGAAACTGGGATGGTGCAGTGAGCTAAAAAACGGTGTTGGATCTAGCCCTGATCTCTTGACTGGGTGAGAGTATTCTGTTTAATTCAGAGACTCTGTCCCTCACCACCCCTTGTTGTAAACCCTTTTTTGTGGCCAATCTAGTGTACAAATTACTGTCACAAATGGAAAATCTTGCATTTTGAGAATTGTTTCTTGTTTGGCTTTGTGTTTTGTTATTTCCTGTGGTTGTATGAATATGAAATATTGAAAGGTGGGCAGGGTGTGGGTGTGCTGGAATGTGTGGGGAGTAAAACTAGTTGATGATTGAGAAGATTGACGGAGATGGGTGTATTGAGGGGGTGTGAATGAGAAGTTGTTGTGGTTGGAAGGATGTATTAAAAATGTCATTTGTGGGTTAAGGGAGCTTGATGTTTCTCAAAAAATTTAAAATGGATTTAACCCCTTCGATGCTCATGATGGAATGGTTCCTTCATGAGCATTGGTGCCCCTGTGCTCATGACGGAACCATTCCGTCATGAGGATAGGGGCAGGAAATCCCT